>NW_027504278.1:0-24603 GCF_021521415.1 Bidens hawaiensis | reverse complement strand
GATGTAAAGTCGGGCAGGCTGGCTCACTTGGTAAAAAACCAAAGAATAGAAGATGAGCAACCGGAGGGAGCCTCTGCCAGCAAGAAGTACAAAAGAATCTGTGTGGCTGAGGGGGGACGACAAGGGCAGACGTCAAGAAAGAGAAGCGCGCAAATTCACGGAGATTGGCGCGAGCAGCAAGTCATCTTCCCAAGAATCAGGGGAGGCCCTTCAATAAGCAGTCCTCTAGTCATTACCACACACATTGCTCATTACGAGGGTGTCAAAGGTCCTGGTGGACACTGGAAGCGAATCTGACATTATGTATGAGCAGTGTTTCAGAAAGTTAGACCCGGCAGACCAAGCGCGGCTCGAAATTGTGAACGCACCGATCTGTGGTGTCTCAAATGAAATCATACATCCCCTAGGCCAGATTCAGTTTGAACTAACTATGGGGGATGATGAGCACAAGCGAGCCGAAGTTGTCAACTTCTTGGTTTTGCCCACCACGTCATGCCACAATATGATCCTGGGTAGGGGAACGATTGCCCAGTTTAATGCTGTACCGTCGCCAGCGCACGGCGCATTGGGGATCCCTACACCAACAGGCGTAGCATTTGTTTACCGCGATCATTTGTGCGCAGTGACAAGCACGCCGCGGGAAGGGAGAATGAAACTTACAATAGCTGACAATGCGCCAGAGAAGTGGATTTTAAACCCAAAATTCCCAGAGCAAACGGTCACAATTGGCGCTACCATTTCAGACGAAACGAGATTGAGAATGAAAAAGTTGCTTACAAAATACACGTCGGTTTTCGCGTGGCAACACTCCGATATGACGGGGGTCCCGCGAGACTTGGCGCAACATTCTCTTAACACGTTTAAGTCGGTGGAGCCAATTGCACAGAAAAAGAGAATCATGGGGGATGAAAAGGCGAAGGCCATGAATGAGCAAGTGGAGGACCTGTTGCGCGCAAACATCATCCGCCCAATTCGATACCAGACATGGGTAGCCAATCCTGTGATGGTAAAGAAAAGCAACGGGTCATGGCGAATGTGTATTGACTTCAAGGACCTCAACAAAGCATGTCCGAAAGATTGTTATCCCCTCCCAAACATCGACGCAAAGGTGGACTCCGTGGCGCCATTCAAGCTCAAATGTTTCCTGGATGCCTACAAAGGCTATCACCAGATTCAAATTGGCACCACAGGATGAAGACAAGACGGCCTTCAGAACCGACAAGGGTGTTTTTTTGTTACACAAAAATGCCCTTTGGTTTAAAAAATGCGGGCGCAACCTATCAGAGACTTATGGATTCGGTTTTCAGTGAACAAATCGGAAGAAATCTAGAAGTCTACGTCGATGATTTGGTGATCAAGAGCAGGGAGGAGAGACAAATGCTCAAAGACATCGAGGAAACCCTTCAGCGCCTAACGGAGGTTAACATGAAGCTCAACCCGAGCAAATGTACTTTCGGCGCAGAAGGGGAGGGGAAATTTCTTGGTGTAATGGTCACTAAGGATGGTTTCAAGGTGAACCCTGAAACGGTGGAAGCCATCCTTGACATGCCTTCACCATCCACCATGAAAGAGGTTCAGAAGCTGAATGGTAGATTGGTGTCAATCAACAGGTTCCTAGCGAACCACGCCAGCAAATCTACTCCATTCGTTAACACCTTGAGGAACTGTTTGAAGAAGAGCCAATTCAAGTGGACGCCTGAGGCTGAGCAAGCTTTCACTGAGATAAAAGAATGTCTCATTAAATTGCCAGCGCTCACAGCTCCACTTCCTGGCGAGACCCATACATTGTACCTGTCAGCTGGAGACCGCGCGATTGGCGCAGTATTATTGGTGGATCGCAAGGGGATACAAACGCCGATATACTATGTGAGTCGGGTGCTCACAGACCCTGAGACGCGCTATTCCATAATGGAAAAGTTAGTTTTGTCACTAACACATGCGTCGCGCAAGCTCCATAGATACTTCAATGGTCATCCTATTGAAGTTCTGACTGGTTACAACATCCAGCAAGTTTTGCGACGCCCCGCGCTCTCCGGAAGGCTGACAAAGTGGGCGCTGGAATTAGGTGAACACACGATCACTTATAAGCCCCGTCCAGCGATAAAGGGTCAAGTTTTGGCGGATTTCATCACGGAAATCCCAGACGGAAAGATTGAAGAAGCTCAGCGCGAGGTAGATCCTCCGCGAGCAAATGATGAAGAAGATGTTTGGAGGCTATTCACTGATGGAGCCTCCAACAGCGAAGGGTCCGGCGCAGGCCTCAAACTGATGGACCCTGATAATCGTGAATATACTTATGCTATCAGGTTGGACTTCAAGAGTACCAACAATGAGGCTGAGTATGAAGCCCTGCTGGCTGGTCTGCGCATCGCGCGCAAGTTTGGGGTTAAAAGACTAGAGGCGCATGTTGATTCTTACTTGGTAGCTGCTCAGGTCAACGGCCTATATGACGCCAAGGAGAACACAATGCCTCTGTATCTAGAGCAGGCAAAAAAGCTCGTTGAGCAGTTTGACTTCTTCAGAATAATACACATCTCGCGCAGCGAAAACAAGTCCGCTGACGCGTTGAGTAAAATGGCATCAACTAATTTTGATCACTTTGGCAAGGATGTCAGGGTGGAGGTAATGAGCAGCCCGTCAGTGCAAACGCAATCGGTCCTTGTAATTCATACAACCCCTTCATCCTGGATAACTCCAATAACAGAATTCCTGATGAAGGGGAAGTTACCGGACGATCGCGCACAGGCGAGAAAGATAAGACACAAGGCACAGAACTATGAATTACTTGATGGTACATTATATCGGCGCTCTTATCTTGGACCACTCATGAAGTGCCTGGATGCTGAAGAAGCAACCTATGTGATTAGGGAGATTCATGAAGGAATCTGTGGAATTCACGCTGGCCCGCGCATGGTGGTTGCCAAGGCGATGAGCTCAGGCTACTATTGGCCAGGCATGTACTTGGATGCGCTAAAAGAAATCCAAAAATGCAAGGCATGTCAGAGCTACGCGCCAAACACCATGCGTCCAAAGAACAACTTGATTCCAGTCACCTCCGCATGGCCTTTCCACAAATGGGCCATTGATATTGTAGGGCCCCTGCCGCAAGCGCAAGGGCGAGTGAAATTTTTGGTAGTGGCGATAGACTATTTCACAAAATGGGTTGAGGCCAAGCCACTAGCAAAAATCACAGCTGAGGCGATGAAGCAATTTATCTGGAGCCACATCATTTGCCGTTTTGGCCTTCCCATGGAAATTGTGAGCGACAATGGCAAACAATTCACTGACAGGAAGATATCAAGCTGGCTCAGAGAATTGCACATCAACCAAATCTTCACATCCGTCTACCACCCTCAGGGGAATGGTCAAGTGGAGCGCGCGAATCAAAGTTTGCTAAATGGGCTGAAGAAAAGGTTGGAGGGAGAATCCCATTCTTGGGTCGAAGAGTTACCTAATGTCCTGTGGGCGCACAGGACATTAAGCAAAACTAGCAATGGCGAATCCCCGTTCAGCCTAACCTATGGGACAGAGGCTATGATCCCAGCAGAAATTGGATGCCCATCCCATAGGGTACTCATGATGAGCAAAACTGATAACGAGCGCGAAAGAAGATTGGACCTTAACTTGCTTGAAGGGCGCAGAGAAGCGGCTATCATTAATGAAGCCAGATACAAGAAAAAGCTGGAAAAATATTATAATCAGCGCGTTAAAGAATGCCACTTCAAGAAAAATGATTTTGTCCTTCGAAACAATGAAGCTAGTCGCGCAATACCCCCAGGAAAAATGTCCCCCAATTGGGAGGGACCTTATCAAATTTCAGAAGATTTGGGGAAAGGCGCGTACGCTTTAAAAGATTTGAATGGAAAAAAGATACCGCGCTCGTGGAACGCGGCACAACTTAGAAAATGCTTCATGTAAAAGTTCAAATTTGTAATGAAGGCTTTTAAGCCATCATGAATGATGATTCGCGCTATCTTTCAATATTTGTTCTATTACCTTTGCATACATGTTTCACACTTCCTTTATTAAATTGGAACAATATGACAACACTATATTGACTTCAAAACAAAATAAAGTGAAGTAAAACATACATGCGCGAGCCTTAGCTCAAGCGCGTTAACGAGTCTTAACTCTAAAACGTCAGGGCCTTAGCCCAAACTTACGAGCCTTAGCTCAAACACGTTAATGAGTCTTAACTCTAAAAACGTCAGGGCCTTAGCCCAAAACAAAGAGCCTTAGCTCAAAACACTCACAAACATCCATCTTACATCCCGCGCAGCCTGATCATAAGAATCCTTAAACATAACTAAGGCAAAGTACATGCCATATCATGTTAAGGTCTCAGGTCGAGGCCGCGCGCGGAATCATAGTGGATATCTGAGTAACACAAGCTGACATGTAATGGCTAAACTCATACTTCCAGCCCGCGCGACAACGACGCGCGAAAAGGAAAATAACGACAAGTTAGCGCGCATGTCAGCATGAACAAGATACTGCGAGAACCACAAACAAAATAGAACAGAGGTTAAGTGAATAATTTCCATACAACCTTGTTCTTATTTTAACGTGCAAGCATATCTTATATCTATAAAACCAAACATGAAGAGATGAATGGAAATGCGCAAGATATGAAACCGAGAGAACAAGTTTCATTCCATTGGATCGAAATTTACAAGTATTATGAGTTACAAATTACAAGTATAAAAAATAAATATACAAAATTTGATGAAGGGCTTCTCAAGTCTCCACGTCGACGTCAGCCGCTTCATCATCCTCATCATCTCCCGCAGCATCTGGCGCGGTCTGCTCCTCATCCCCAAACTGACCATAGTCAAGTTCTTCCTCCTCATTGGAGTCTTCGATCACAACGGTGTCACGAGCAGATTCTTTCGCCCCACCAGAGCCGCTGGCAGGGGCAACATCCCCCGCGCCACCATCATCGCCACCAGCCCTCTCGCAATCATCAAGCAACTTCTTTAGCGCGCCGAGGTCGGGCTGGTCAGCAAGCGCAGCTATCTGTAAATCATTAGAAAAGTAATGAGTACAAAACACTTAGAAAAGTTAGTCAAGAAAAACTCATTATGATCAAGGTACCTGCATAAGGATGGGGATGGGAGTATTCATATACTTTTCCCCCACCGCGGCCATGTCCGCGCAGGCCGCATCGCTCTTGTAAGGGTACTCGGATGGGTTCTTCCTCAACATGCCATATTCATACCCATCCGTAAACCCTTCAGCTCGGCCAACCAAACGCGCGGCGGCATTGCAGTCCATCACAAGGGCTTGAAACTCGGCGGAATATTTCATCGCCAAAGCGCAGCGAGCCATGCCCTGTGACACCAGCCATTGGCGATCCTGCGCGAGGCCAGCAACAGACGTCTCGAGGGCAGGAACCTGAGAGTTTAATAACTCAACAGTTTCCTTAGTCTTTTTTAGTTCCTCCTTATCAGACGCTGCTGCCGCCAAAATTTTTTCTTTCTCCGCCTGCGCAGCACCAAGTGCTTCCTGGCTAGACGCCGCCGTCGCTAAGGCCTCATCTCTATCGGCCTGCGCGGCCGCCAAATCCCTTTTCAGGCGCGCAACCTCGCTCTCCAGTGATGATTTCTCAGTGATACTCTGGACGATAGCTTGGTCACGCGCCTCGGCCTGCTGTTCCAAGACACGCACTCTGCGCGCGTACTTGGCAACTTCGGCCTCCGCCAACTGCTGCTTCTCCCGCGCAGCTTGGAGCTCATGCCCGTGCTTGATGTATGCGGTGTTGGCACTTGCTCTGTTTTCACTGAGCTCCGCCTGGAGTTTCTCAGCTCGCGCGCGAGCATCAGACAGGTTCCAGGCGGCCACCTTAGCCTCTCGCTGGGCTTCCACAAGAGCGTCGCGTACTTTAACATAATCACGACGAAGCTCTTGGGAAGCAGCGAAGAAAGCCGACCCAGCGAAAACATGGTCGTTCAGCAAGTCCGCGCGGGTGCGCTCCTCCTGATACCTCCTTTCAGTAGGAGGCACGGCATGAGCCCAGAAGTCCTCGCATACGCCCATGGATTGAAAGGAACTCTCTTCATTAATATTCCATCTCGGGCGGTAAACGGGGACACCTTCCTGCAAAACACAAGAAAAGTTCTAAGTCATAAAACATACTTATATGGAGGTACGCGCAGCGGACCAACAAATCAATACATACCTGCGGGGATGAAGCAGGAAAGTCAGCGCCAGCCCCACCAGAGGTCTGCGCTGCGAACACTTGCGGCATCGCAGGGCTGGCGCGGTCTCCCAAGGAGTCTTCAACTTGAACCCCCTCGTCCTCCTCGTCTTCTTCAACAGGCCTCTTCTCCTGCGACCTGGAAGGCTCCAAACCAGCCTCGCGGGGAGGGCTGTGTGCAGGAGGAGGCGAGGGAGGTCTCGACGCCGCCAGTTCGGCGCGCAATACGGTTTCCTGCTCCTTGGTAATCCCAATAAGGGGAGATTCAGCACTAGCAGGAGCAGGACCAGAACCAGCGGCGCCGGAAGTGCCGCCGGGAGTATCACCAGCAACTGTTGCGCCAGCTACAACTCCTATCAACAAATAAACAAGGAAAAATTGTTTATGACTGACTCCAAAGGGAAAAATTTAAAAGACATATGTGCAAAACTTACCTTGGCGCAATTCTGTTCGCGCATCGAACATCGCCATAAAATCCATTCTACCCTTTTCAGAGGGTAGAACAGGGGACTTCGATGGAGTCCCCGGCGCAGCCGTGGCACCTTGTGGCGCCTGCGGCTGATCTGTTACCGTCGCTGCCTCTGCAAACATTTAAAGGAGCAAAGGTTTAATAACAATTCAGGCAGATGAAGATAAATAAAGTATACCTGTTGCAGGCGCGGCACTGCTTCTCTCTTCAGCCGCGCGAAAGGAGGAGGCGACGCCACCATACCTCAAGTGGACAGGAGGTCTGCCCACTCTCACAGGCAGAGAAGCTAAAGAAACCTTTGTGGTAAACACCTGGGTTTCCTTAGGTCCCTTCGTTTGAGCATGGGGATGAGCGACAGGGGTGTCCTCTTTCTTCTGTTTCTTACTGGCCCCTGCGCCAGATTTCCCCTTAGCTTTGCGCTTTAGTAAAGGCGCCTCCTCTTCCTCCTCCTCCTCTTCCGCGAGCTCTAGCTCGTAGTTTTCAAGCGCATCTACAAAAGCAAGCGACAGAAATGTTAATAAACTTGGGTATACTAAAGGAATGAGCAGCAGTGCGAAGACTTACCAGGCGCGTCACCGTCAAAGTCAAAATCCAGATCTACTGGGATGAACAGGTCATCGAAGCGATCCGGGAAACCAACCTCCCCAGCGCCAAGTTCGACGGAGCCGCCCTCCACATGTTCATCATAAGCGGCAAGGATGTAATCCTTGGTGACTGCGCAAAGCCAAGTTAAATGATATCAGCAAAAGAATTATGTTCGCGCAGAAAAAATAAATAAAGCAATGAAATAAACTTACACAACCCGTCGACTTGGATAACGGGCTCAAGCGCGCTGTCGGCCCAGAGCCTGCTCATGCCGACCCCAACCAGCGCCTCCTCGCAAATTTTCTTCGCGGGGGATGGTTCGGCGGTCAGTTTCTTAACCCATGCGCCAGTTGGGTTCTTGAGGACACCCTCATCCGCAGGCGCAGAAGTAATAGAGCGCATGGTCATACGGATGGGGATCACACCGGCCTTAATGTAAAAAAACCTCTCAGACCAGTCATGAAGGCTCTTGAATGAAACAGTGGAGCACTTCACTTTCTGACTGCGAGGAATAAAAGAGATCCAATTGTCTTGGATCTTGGCCTTATAAAAATATTGAAAGCGCCGAGGAGTGGGTTCCTCGCGCTGGGATTTGCACATGAACTCAAAGTGAGTCACGCGCACGAGTCCAAACGGATGGACTTGGGATATGTGAATCCCATAGAACTTCAACAGGGCACCCACAAACCTTGTCATCGGGAGACGAAGGTTGCAGTGGGAGAAAAAGTGGCTATATAGGGATATATAGCCGGCAGGCGGGTCCGCCGCCGTTTGCCCGGACCTAGGCAACATGCAGCCAAACAGGGTGGGAAAGCCCTGAGAGGTGATCAGGTTGTCGAGATCTGCCTGCTTCAATTTGCAGGGGATTTCATTCCACCTTTTGGTGGCCTTGGTCCTCCCTACTTCCTCCTATGTGGTCTCAACAACTTTCTTCCCCTTCCCCTTTTGCTTCAATGTCGACATCACCACAGATTTCACACGGCGTCTTCGAGAGGCAACGGAGGTGATTGAAGGGCTAGACGAGTATGAACTATCAGACATACAACTGTAATAGCCGATAATCGAGGATTCGAATCGATGTAAACACTCAAATCAGAATGTGAAAGCAGAAATTTGAATTTTAGCAACAATGAAGATGAAGATAAAAATTTCCTAAGGGCCTGCTTTTATAGGCCCAGGAGAGAGAAATGTGGCAGCTGATCGGGTTTCACGCGCCCCCACTCGCAGGGGCAACCCAACGACGGCGCGACACGTGTCCCTAACAGCTGTGTGAGGGGACAAAAAGATGTAACCGACCTGCCACGGAACAGAGACGCGCCCCCACTCGCAGGTACTAACCAATGCGAGTGCGACACGTGTTCAAGACACCTGTGTGAGGGGACGTGAAAGGCAACTGTAGCACCTCGAGCACACGAAACGTCTGACACGTTTACGGCGCACGTCATCACCAACCAACCACGTGTTTGGACCTTTCGTTTTCAGCCAAATGGATAGAACTTCGCGCGACGATGGAAACAACAAAGAAAACGACAAAACCCCCTATAAAAGGACAATTCAGTGAGTCTAATATCTATCTTACCACGCTCGCGCAAGATAAGACACACATTAAACTGGGGGGGCTTGAAGAGGTATGTACCCGCCTCAACACCAAGCAAGGCGGGTCAACCCACAAGATAAAGACATTATGAAGGCACAAAGCCAAAACCCAGGCGCATCGCGCATACAAAACATGCTCAGGCATCATATGCTCGCGCATAACATATGCGCGCGGCGCATATCGCATGCTCTTGCACATCACATATGCTCGCGTGTCACATATGCGCGTGGCGCACCAGCGCGCGGCGCATATCACACGCTCGTGCATATCACACCTGCGCATGAAATATCTGCGCGTGAGAATAAAAAGAAGACTTCGCGCATCCTCAGGATGGGCGCATATCACACGTGCACATAATCAACCTCGTCCTTATCCAAATCAGGATCAGGGCAACCTTGATTGTGCACGTCAGACACTCTTCTAGAAGGCATCTTTTTAAGGAGTAAGAATATGCTGATGTTGACAGCTGCCAAATGAAAGGTCGACAACTCAGCATGACACATGTGCTACCACATGATTTCAACCAACGAGAAAGCGCCAGGTGTCCCAGAGGACACGTGGCGCAGTGCGATTGGAGGAGGCCAACGAGGCTGAGCCCAGCCAGTGGAAACCCTAGCACTATAAATACAGCATCAACTCCACTTTGATGACACATTCATTCACACTCAATCATTGACAGTTACAAGCAGTGATATCACATTCAATCATATTGAATTATATTCACTCACAGTCAGTTACAGAAAAACACACAGTCACACAATCAAGAGTATTCAGCGATTCAGCAATACTCTTGAGATTTCACTGACTCACATTTTATTATCTTCTCCACAAAGATACTGATTCTCACGCCGGAGGGTTACCCCAAAGAGGACCCCTCTGTCCCTTTCTGAGGGGTAAGTAACGGCGCTGTTCATTTTGTAGGTGGAAGAACACGGATTCAAAGGAACCATCGGTGAAACAGTTTAATCATACCCGAGGAAAGTAGATCTGCTACCAGTGAGTAGATCCACGTTTCTTCAGGGACAATTCTTACTGCCTTTGGTTTTGCGTATAAGTATTGCGTATTTCAAAATGTGAAGTGCCTTTGGTTGATCCCGATACAAAGAAAATGGTTGCCTTATTATTTTTCTACGGGGTGCTTATTTTGACTTGATTCATGGTTAATAGGACGGTTTAAAAAGCTTATAGCTTGCTTGAAGTTCACTTGAATAAAAGCTTGTTTATAAATGAGCTGATCCGATCTAAATTGGCTTGTAAATGAGCCGAGCTCGAGACATAGATCTTCAAATAATACAACGTCATCCAAAGAATTGTTAAATTAAACTAAATTGTTAAAAAAAATCTGATCAAATCTAACCTAGAAGCCAACCTATTATGTCCATTAATTAACCAGCCTCGTCATCTCATTTCACCGTCTATAATACCTTCTTATGTGCATAAAAATATAAAAAACGACCCATAACGGAATAACCGAACCCAAACAATAATCGACGATTTGATTTTATGTTTATTGTAAAAGCTGAATTTTTGGTTCGGCTTCGGTTTGCGTGTAACTTAAAGAAAAGCCAAACCAAATGTATGAGTTTCCATTTTTTATTTTATAAGAGTTTAATAACTTGTGTAACCCAAGTATTTTTGATCAAATGTTTAATAATTTGATTTATATTTGTATGCTGCACGCCGACTCATAAAAAGCTTGCATTACCTGAAATTACTCTGAACGAGCGGTCATAGCAGGCAACCGATCAAGCTCATTTGATGAGCCCATCAAGAGACCATAAGGATGGTAAACCTTGATTTTGAGGGTAGTTTACAGAACTAAAAGAAGCTTATGCAGTTTCTGATGGGATAGCCAAGTAGGCGTTCTTCGATCAAAACAGTTTATTCCTATGTTGGAGAGAAGAAAATGGTATGTTGTATTCTTTTTATAGGCAACACTCTATTATGTCCTATTATGTCCACCGATACATCTCAATATTAATCACACTAAATCTACTCATTATGAGATGAAAAACATTTGGGTAATTTACCAAATTTGTATTTTAAAAGCGTATGCATGTTTGAATTTTAAGAAAGCGTGTGCAAGTTTGAATTAAAGTCAACTGTCAAATTTCAAGAACAAGAGATTTTAGGAGGAAGAGGACTGCGATTAATATTTCTTATTCATTAGAACACAGAAGAATTTTCAATGTAAATTTCCTTTGTACAGAATTGCTATTGAAGTTGGTAAAGAAGAGCTTGTTGCTAGCATGGACAACAGTGGAAAGATTATTTGGGCTAAACATAATAAAATTTAAACTGTGAACATCAAGAGTGTTGGAGCTGATTATGAGGTTTGCACATATGTTGTTTCTATGTATTCTTAGGCTTGTAAAATGCATTGACCGAACACGAGTGGGGGCATCATCATGTCCATTTGTTAAACTTTAACTGAACAAATGATTGACAAGAACAATTAGAAGAACAAGGTCTTTTTGTTTGTGTTCGTTCGTTAAAAAATTAAAGTGTTCCTTTTTAATATTAAAAGCTAACGACTCACGAAATTTTTTGTTGGATTCATGGGTTTGACTGTTTAACCCATAAATTTTTTGTTTTGTTTATCTTCTAAATGTGATTTGTGTAAAGAGCTGATACTGTAGACAAAAACTAAATTACTAAAAAAGTTAAAGAGATTAACAGTTTTAACAAACTCTTAAAGTAAACACACAGTTACATGAATTTATATATAATTTTTTTTTTTAAATTCTACAGCTATACATTTAAAGTATTAATATTTAGAAACAATAAAAAATATTTGGGTCAAGTGGGTCATGTTCAAGTCAACCGGCGATAATGCGGACCAAAGTTACATAAATCGCTCAAGTAGCCGCGTTTTGTATTGGTACGTTTTGTACCCTCGCAAATCGCAAACGTGTCTGTCGCCGGAGAAATCGCAATCCAAATCGCCGGAACATTGTTCCAATTGAACCATAAATCGTGTACCAGAAATCACCAATACGTCACTCCGATTGAACCATAAATCGCGAATCAGAACTGATAGTTTATTGATTGAACGTCTCTTCGATTGGCTGCCATCCAGACTTGGTTTGGCTGGATTTATGAATCATGACCATACTAAATCTGAAAATGAAATATCTATGAAACCCTAAAACTTCAACCATCGTCTCCTCTTCTTTTCACTCTTTTCTTAAAACAAAATTTCATTTTTCACCCTCAACTTTATATTTTTATAAAACTTAACCCTAAACTTTACTACACATATTTATATTTTTACAAGATAATCTTCATAAAATTACACACATATATATATATAATAGCCTAAAAATGTTATTTAAGACATAATTTTATTTGTATAAGATATATAAATTTTATATTTAATTTTAATTCCGCTTCGAACCGAACTACATGGTACTCCTTACCCATTTTTACCGAAATGAACCTACCCCCACCCTTGGGTCCGGGTCAGTCTGTGACAAAATTTCAGGTCTGTTTCGGGTTGGATCCATAAACATAGCCTGTCAGACACCTATAGAACTTAAAATACTTATAAAATTGAATATTTTTTCTCACGAAAACATATCTATAGACCTTATTCATATATCTAAACTTAACTTCGTTCTATAGCTAAACTTAACTTCATGAGGGTCTGGTTCCTGAGTAGAATTAGACTTCTTTGCAATTTGGTTATCGGATTATTTTGTTTATCATAGACTGTATATATATCTATACTATGTGCGTATTATTTTCCATTAACAAGTCAATAAGCTTGCAGACACTACTCAAACGAAGAGTCTATTGGATTCGTGTGTGGTGATAAAGCTTAATGGTGGCTTGGGGACAACTCAGTTTAGCATACTAAAAAGGGGGTAATTATGACATTTTATCATCAGATGCAGATCTCTTTCGATACATGGGGAATTTTGAAATAAAAAAAAAAATTATTCATGCAACCATCTTTATCAGTTCACAACAGGTTCAACATTATCCTGGAACGAAACATGCAGTTTTACCCTCCTCATTTTGGCCGGGACATTCGCATAAGGTGGTTATATACTTTATTCATAATGTTTCATATATAAAAACATTTTTTCTTAATAAAGTAATTGTTTGCAGTTATGTTTCTTTACTAAAGGTGGTTCTATTCTAATATTTGTGTCAAACCATGTGAGTTAATCCACTAATTATTCGATAGTTACATAAAGAAGATGTGTGTTGATTAGGAGACTTTTATACTATCATAATTGATATTTCCTTTTCTTTCAGTTGATATGTGATTTCAGTTGATATGTGATGATATATGCCTAATTACACAACTTCAGATGGACATGTATAATTTAGTATTGCAAATTTTGTGGTAACATATTAGTGATGTATATTTAAATTTGATGTTGTCGCGTTTTTGGGTTCTTATTGAAGTAATAATTCATAAGGATAGTGAGGTTTGGTTGAAAATAATTGGGACTCGAGTTGATGCCACTGAAATTATGTGGCATAAGTTATTGCAAAAACCCGGTTATTAAAATATATATATCTGTGGTGGTTGAAAATATGGTGTAAATGGCTCATGCTCATCATGCTAAAGGCTCGAATTGATATGAGCATAAAAAAATTACTATATAATATATCACGGAGGGTAGATAATTAATGAAAACACATACGTATTGTAAATTCTTGTTGCCACTGCATTGCGCGGGTACCTACTAGTTCAAACAAATGAACAATAGCGTATGAGTGTGATGACGAACAAGGTTTTAAAATAACACGAATGTGGTATTGTTCTGACGAGGGTTGTTAGATTTGAATGACAGCTGGCATAAATGGTTACAACTATCTCACACATGAGCAGTTATGACTAACGAATGAACATTCATAAGGTAAAAAATGTGCCTTCAAATCTTCATCCGGTTTCCAAATTCAAACCAAAACCAAACCATATCCTGACCACACTAAAACTTGTATAAATCGTCCAAAACTGAACCAATCCAAACACTCATCTAAACACTCGTCTAAACATTCCGAACACACGCAGACCAATCCAAACCTCAAATCCAATCTAAATCTCATTCAATGTTTACTAAAACCAGTCAATACAAATGATGTTCTTAAAACTAGTTATAATATCTATTAACTAAAAATAAGCTAATCTAGACACAAGTAATAATTCTATAATCTTAACTTAATCTATTAACCGACAAGTGAACCGGTCGACTCTAGTACAGCTAAGTAAGTCTGAATATCGAACCTACGAGACTCTTTTAATTACGTAAACTAGCTAAATTAGGCTCAACTATAGACACGACTATTTGTTTATTCGTAAAAGGGGGTTTTACTAAAAACTAAGATTAAATCTAATTACTAAAATTGAAGACGACTCAAATCTGGACTTAATTCAAATGATGATAAACAACCATCTAGGCTAGAATCCCTGATGTATCAATTATCAACTAGTGGGAAAATGCATCTTATGGAACCAATATCTTAAACTATTCACTTAATGGGAAACCGAACAGGACCCTTGACCTTTCTCAAGATGACACAAATGGAATCCTAACAAGCTTTAATTATACTCGCTTACGGTCGCTAATTTATTTTATGTCAGGTACCTCTATAAGAAATCCACCTTACAGCGCGGAAATCAAAGGTAGTTTAACGAACTCACTTGACTAGATAGACAAAAGTGATAAATCAAACGTAGACGGACTTCTTACAGAGAACTAAATCTAGCAACTAAACCAATCAAGACCTATCACATAATATATCACCTTACAGCTATTTAGATTAGCAGCACACTTAGGTCTACTTGATTTATTAATATTGTTCCTATGGTTTCATTGCAAATCAACCATAAACTAGTCAAAAAACACACAGTAGATAACCTAACAGAATCCTATTATATGACAGACAATCACCAAAGAAACCGTGAAACAATAAAACTTGTCAAACAATCCTAAGCACACATATGCATCAAGTGAATAACAATAAACCTCTTACTTAATCATAAATCCATAAACGAAAGCAAAATCCAAACCAAAATCCAAAGTCAATAAAAGTACATCATAAACCTAGGCGGTGTATTGATTAGCCAATAACCATACTCATGAACAAACCAAAATAAATAAGTTCAAATAATAAATTCAAACCAAATATTAATATTGTTTGGATGAGTAGATGTTAAACCAAAACGTTTACTTTTCTCTTTCTCTCTTTTCCTTCTTCACGACTGCCCCAAGATCCCCTTATTTTATTGTAAAGCACGTCTAATTATGGTGGTCCTCTTATGATTTTCTTTTGCTGTCCCAGGTTCCCTTTCATAAAAACCTATGTATACTTTTTATTCTTCTTGAATTAAACCCTCATCAACTCCAAGCTTGTTTTTTATTTCATTGGGCTTTAGAACCTTTTAGTAGGCCGTTAAATAAATCAAACAATTAAGGGGGGTGTTTGGGATTCCTTTTTAAAGCTTACTTTTTCCTTTTTAACTTTTGGACAAAGTAAAAGGAGGTTATAAGGTGTTTGGTAGTGAAAAATTGAGTGGAGAACTCTAGATTTTTAGTAATGAATATTGTAGAAGTTTCAAAAGTCACAACCTTATGACTTTTCCAATATTGCCCAAAAGTAAAAAAACAAGTTTTTTAGTAACGAAAATTGTAAAGGTTCCAAAAGTCACAATGTTGTGACTTTCCGAACTTATTCCTAGAAGTAAAAGGAACCTCAAAAAAATATCCCAAACACCCCCTATGTTGGTTCATATATTCAACTTTGACATCCTCTGTGTCCAAATCAAACCAACAGTTGTGATTTATTATTATATTTTAAGATTAAATTTCATATCCCTATAAATTAAAATATATTAGATGATAACTTTAAACGAACTGTAATAATAATTATAATTAATTATGTCAAGTTATAAAATCATTGGTCTCAAAACAGTAAATATAGTTCATTTTAGCTCATTATCACGTATTTAAAATAAATACTCAATTTTAGGTCGTTATGTCTTTGAACCATTAAAATCACATATGAACCAATTAATAATAATATTCAATGAAACCCGACTCCAAAGTACTTCAAAGTGTAGGGAATATTTATATAATAATATGTATAATTTAGACCACATCAACAACACCCTATTCACCTCAATACACTTGACCTTCAAAACACTGAATTATATCAATCTAATAAAATTAAACCTTCACAGATGATCAGAACATCATCAAGAACAATACGAACATCAAATCGATATCAATTAACATGTTTATAGTGATTAATTGATCAATTTATAGTATGTACAATTTAAAAAATAAATAAATTCAATATGATTAACAATCAATTTGTACGTCAATTTATTTGTATAATCTACCAAATCGTAAATCATTCAGACAATAAGCTCTGACACCACTTGAGGAACCGTGTACAGGTCGATTACGAAATCAGTATGTTATAGGATCTAGTCTTTGATATGATTACGATTAGCTTTACTTTATTTTACTGTGTGTACTATGTGCGTTGAGAGAACAATTTGACATAGTAACAATACTCAAATGATAATAATAAGACTTGTTAATTACTCAGTACTTTAAAATATATTTGCAGACGAAGACCTCATCGTTACACAAGTCATAACGAATGAGCGTCATTCGCTATCATACTTTAACATCTATACTTTATACTAATGAATAAGCACATTCGTAGTCCACATTTTTTATCAAGTCGAAGAATGGACACGAATAAACACACGGGGGCTCATTCGTTATTGCTACTCTAACGAATGAGTCATACATTACCGAATGTGCTTTATACATTTACCAAATACCCCTGTACTTTATACTAAGACCAAATACATTAAACAAAGATTGAGACGCAAAAAACGTGTACCAACAAATGATTATAGTGATTTTCGCTCACCATATCATGGATTGATCCGAAACATTGTTGGGAGATCCATTAAGGAACCAACAATTGCTATTAGAGCTTCGGCTGAACATATTGAGGTTTTCGAATCATCTTTCGGATTTGATCGTAGTTTTTTTGGACTTGAGCTTGGCTTTTGCTAAGTTACTGATTTTTGAGTACTTTAGACCACATATGTGCTCGATTTAATCAGATATGAGGTCTGTGTTCTTGAGTGAACAGTGTCGGTGAACAATACCCTTGGTGAATAGTGCTCGTGAACAGTAACTTGCAGGTGAACAGTAATTCACAAGTGAATAGTACTCCGCGTAAAGATAAGGAAGTGACTTAGGAGTATAAACTAAGTAATTCTAAGTTACTCGGGGCCTACACGTTAAAGATGAGATTAAACGAGCTCGAGTCTGAATTCAAGCCTAAATTAAAGCTCTTTCAACAAATAAACCCTGACCCGAGCCATATGTACCAAGCTTGACTAAGCTCACAAACATAAACAAGCGTATTACTTAAAAAAATAAAAATTAATATATATGATGATGATCTTTTTGAAAATAAACTAAATAGAAATAATTATATATGCCATAAAAAAATAACAGAATAACTATAAAAAATAAACTAGTTCGGCTCAGGTATTTTTTTTAGATATAGAGCTCAAAACGAGTTTAATAGTTTAGATGAAACAAACCAAACTCGAGTTTAGACAAACTTGAATTCAACTCCGAGTCCTCCAGATACTCAATAATTCAGATTGCT
Source organism: Bidens hawaiensis (assembly GCF_021521415.1). Lineage (NCBI taxonomy): Eukaryota > Viridiplantae > Streptophyta > Magnoliopsida > Asterales > Asteraceae > Bidens > Bidens hawaiensis. Next base: position 7,095 of record NW_027504278.1, on the reverse strand, counting down.
ACTTTTGAGTTTTACAACTTTTACCCAGTAAAATACCGGATGGAAGATGGTAAATTGTGATAAGAGTGTATTAAATGTGAATTAACCTAAACAAGCATTGCAAAGTATATAACACAATATTTCTTGGCCTCTACTCGCATGACACGTGAGTTACTACTTAGCGACCGGTCCCATCAAGTGAACAGTAATTCACAAGTGAACAGTAACTAGCATGAATAGTAATTCGTAGAACAAAACAGCTCATCAAGTCACTCCTCGAGTACATGAACACTCATGCTCATAAGCTTGTAATGACAAAATAGAATGCTTATTAGAAATCATGATAGTTTAATACATGAGCTTGATTAATTGTCTTACTATAAAAGAAAACTTTGCAAAATTGAAAAACTTCCTAATAAAATAACTAAGTCTCATAAATATGACATGGCTGCCCTAAACCTTAAATTGTTTGATGCTGAGAAGAGTAGGGATTTCTATAAAAATAAGTAGATGAACTAAACAAAGAAGTAGATGTACTCAAACTAGAACTACTTGATAGAAAAATTTAGGTTGACAAATTTGAGATTGCTTCTATGACACTTGGGGTAATTATTAATTCTTAGTTGGGGATTAAACAGAAAGAGGGAACTGGGTTCAATCATGGTGTTGTACCACCTCCGCTTAACAACTTTAATCCTTATACTAGATTTGAATGTCATAACCCAATCTAAGGCGGAATTTTATGGCGTGAACTAATTGCGTACAACTCACAAAGCACCATCATACAATATTTATGACAATATCCAGGTTGTTTTTATTACATAAACCAACTACACATCATCTTAACAAACACAATTATACAAAAGAAAGACAAACATGACATCCAATAATGCGTCTTTTTATTCCATACCCTAAAGTCCAACTAATTACTTCATACTTCAGTTAAATTCATGTAATATCTTGTAATATGCATAAAAATAGAATAAGTTTGTCAACATAATTTTGAGCATGTAGTCCCTAGTATGATGATTATAATATATAAGAAAACCGCAAATCAATATCATGAATATCAACAACTAAATATAGACAAATAAATGATGGAGTTTGACCATGCCTCATGAGCATGGGCTATGGCTACTAAAAATGCGTATATGACCATACTTAACATTCATTATGATGGACCTTTCTGATATGATAAGATACATGTAACATTCGTTATGGGGTGTGACAATACACAACTAAACAATTAGCAATTAAGCATTTAATTAATCAACCACATAATATTCAAGATTTGCAATTGATAAAATATAATATACAAGAATACGACATGGAACGCATAAGGTCCCCAAAAGTTTTAAAACAAAAAATGGGGAGTTTATGCACCTTATTAATTAGGTTGAGATAATAGTTACTAAGAATAGGCACAAAGAATTTAACGTGCTGACTGGTCCGACACAGAAACACCTATAAATTTTAGAGAGTAAACTAAAGTGAAAACTGAGAATGACGAACAGGAATTACAACAAACAGAATTACAGAACTTATGTTATGAAATAAACAAGATTTATACGAGCTGATGCGGGTCAGATTCCGGACAACGAATCTGAGTTTAGGTTCTCATATGTTAGATGTAAAACATAAAAGCAAAATAATACTCTTCTGGACCTAAAGCTAATTCCAAACAGAAGGTTGATAATCGATTAAAACATTAAACTCACTTAAAGTGAACCCAAAACAGGTACGTTAACAATTGCCTGGCAAAATCGAGTCAATCATCAAAATTAATTGAGGGTTTTTGTTTCTCATATCAAGAAGAACGTTTTCTCTATTTACAACTTACCCGGATTACAAATAGAGAAGGCTAGAAATCGAGTCAAAGCAAAAGTCTTGATCTTGAAAAGTCAAAAAAGGGGGATGATCACTTGATTTAAAGCTTGATTTCGATTTAGGGTTGAAATTTCCGAAATTCTAAAGTGTAGCAGAGGTTATGGAGTAAGGTTTGTTAATAAAAGGAATTAGAGTAGTGTTTATCAATAGGAAGTTATGTAGTTATCATACTTTGAAGAACAATATAGAATTAATCGAATTGAATCGAATTTGGGTGTTAAAAACAGGTTTAACGAGTTTTGCTGATCTGATTAGTCTTCGCATAGTGCGACCCATCTAAGGGTTATATCTTCGCGCTACACGAAGAGTTCTTTTCAGCTGACTTTTGAAATTATCAAATTTAATCCCTGTATTTCTGTAATGCGCTTTTTAGCCAAAATAAGCGATTTTAAGGGTTTCTTAGATTTATTTGACTAGTTCAAATAACATGAGGATATAAAATAAATTAGACCAAGTAAAATACTAATTAATGCATGCTTTTATAAATATGAATTATCTGAATTGCATTTAAGAGTCGGGTAAACATAAACGAATACAAATACGAAAAATCCGATATGTTACAATATTCGCCAACATTATTAGGGTCGGTTCCCTACGCTTAGTACATTGTACGATACCTGTCTTTACATACATTTCTTAATATTACATGCAATATCCGAAGATCGTTCACGTACCATCATCTTAACATACATACATCATTCATATATCCTATATATACATAGTCATATTCTTGACTATCACCTGGAAGTACATGCAATATCTGAACATCGTTCATATACTATCATCATAACATCATACATCATTTATACATCATATACATACAACAATCATACTTTTAACTATCACTCGGCGGTATATGCAATATCCGAAGATCGTTCATAGCATCGTCAAACAATCATCATACATAAATCGTACAAGGCATACACTTACCACTTAAGGTAAGTGTATTAACTATCACATCGGGTATGCACACAACTCCGAAAACATAACAGGGAAGTGGGTCTAGAAACTCACCTGAATGCGGTTACGTTCACCGTTAATGGTAATCCATTTCTTTAGTTGTGCACGGCTAACTGTATAACAAGTACGCGTATTAATTACTATCACTTTCCATAACGTATTTCTAGTTTAATCGTAACCCTCAACGAACGGGGGTCCGGGGGCAGCGCCTCTGGCAGTAGGGTTCTAGAGGCGCAGCCCCTAGCAGGGTCCAGGGGGTAGAGCCCCTGGCTGGGGTCGAGTTGGCAGGTCAGCTTGGAAAAATTTTATTTCCATTAACTGTCTTAACACATTTTCATTAGAATTTTGAATCATTTTCTAATTCGCTAACTCGTTCGTTATAACGAATTACACCTCATTCGTTAACTAATTCATTATCTTACATGTCTGATTCGTTAGCTGGTTTATTATTCTGGTTCGCTAGCCTAATTCGTTATCTTATCAAGGCTTGATTCGTCATCTCATCATAACGAATTAGGCGAATAACGAATCACTTGATTCGTTATCTAATCATAACGAACTGGGAACTAATTCGTTATCTTTCCTTGACGAATTTGCATGACGAATTAAGGCTAGTTCGTTAAGCTTCCCTTAACGAATCACTTGACGAATTACCTCTAGTTCGTTAACTCTCCATTAACGAATTAGGGCTAGGTCAGAGAATGTCAGAAACATTATTTGACATGCTAACCTCGTACGCCTTTTTTTCAAGCGCCGTCGTCACCGGAAAACCACGATTTCGCCGAAAAAACGAGATCTCACTCTCGATCCAGATCTGAGCTAGGGTGACCCCCAAAGCCCATCTTAGGTTCGGTTTATACCCGATTCCACCTGGATCTCGTGAATTTAAACGGTTTAAAGGTGTCGGCTCGTCGTTTCACGACTGGATCTAACGGGTTTGTATCTCTACAATATCATACTCTCATTACCTCGGGTTGATGCTCGGTTTCTTGGTGATTTCGGTTAGAGAGAGAGAGAGCTAAGTGTGTGTTTTGGTGGTGTATGGAATATGTGTGAAATGAATTATTAAATGGGCAATTAAGGTTTATATATTTAGGGATCATGGGCTTAAGCCCATGGTCTTTTCCTTCTTTCCCTTATGACCCAAGTGTTGGGTTTCTATGGAAATTTTAAACTTAGTTAACCGTTTAACTAGTCACAATTAAGGCGGAAGCGTGATATAAACAAACTAAATATATGTATGCAAATATATATTTTACAAGTTTATAGGAAATGTGTATATGAACAACCTAATTTATTCATATTATAAGATTACCAATAATCTATTTATTAGAAACCCGAGACAAGGATCAAATAATACCGAAAAACTAAACTATCAAAGCATATAAACACTTACAATCTTAACCCTTTAAGAGTGTAGTTGATGTTGAAGAAGATGATGATGTTGATGCTAGACTTTCAAAGGAAAATCCTCAAATGGAAAGTACCCCGAGCCTCCAACACACACCGAGCTATGTTAGGGAGCTAGAACACCAAAAACCCGAGACCCGAATCCCTTCCTTTTGCCTGGCCGAAAACAAGAAGGAGGAAGGAGGAGTGGAGAGTTTTTGTTACTTGTAATCTTACTTAAACTTACTTGGTCTTTCTCTTTCTTATCTTTTTTCAAAAACAAGATTGCATGTAGTTTAAGTATTTCACACTCAACCTCTACCATGTGCATGCAAAGATTTGACCAAGATAGTGGGGTGTGGGGCCACCCAAAACCGGCCCCAATATTATATATATTTTATTTTTTTTTTCTTTATTATTTTATACTATATAAAATATATAAACACCCCTTCCTTTATAAACCATTTTACAAAAGAAACTATAGTTAAATAATCATTCCAATAATAATTATTTAAATAAATAAATTAACCAATTATTTATTTAACATTTTCAAGTAATTATTCAGAAACCCCGATTTCTGAATGTGTCGTGTTCTGTATTTGTTTTAATAGATCATATCTCAACAAATACATAATTGGTGTGTGTCTAACTCGTTATTGGGTATGACCCGACTTGGATCAAACACAACTAGCCACATTAACCTAATTATGTGTCTCGGGCATACGATATTCCAACAATCTCCCACTTGCACGAGACTCATAGGAAGTTAATGCTAATGGTGAATACCGCCTAACAACAGGTCACCATCCCTAGAGTGTTTGACTAAGTGCCATTCAATAACATCATCCCTTCAAGTCCATACTTGATATGATATAGGTAAGTCTTATCACTATATCCCTTCGTTACTAGATGTCCTGTCAAATCGAAGAGACACAGATTGATCATTCTCTCAATGATTTAACTTAACAGGCCTTAGACATCTAAACTCTCAACACATAGAGGAACAAATCCCATCTTGACTACATACATCCTTGTTGACATCTCGTATGATATCTGAGCTCTTTCTTTTACGTCATCGTGTTACCGAAATAACAAAGAAGAGAGTCAAGTTATCAGACTTGATGAAAAACCAGATCCAGTATGCATCTCAGGTCAAAGGACACAATGATACTTGCCTTTACTCAAGGATTACTTATGATCAGTTGCAATAACTCCATGCATTTATCCTTGAGAGCGGATCATGTCCAATATTTGTATCCCACAAATATCTATGAACCTTGGTGGCAAACCTATGCCTTATATTCATCACATGAATATCAACCAATCCGGATTCATAATAATCTTACCTTCATACTTGTTCCCACAAGCATGATCGACTACGGATGTTTAGAACAACATAAGTCATTCATGGATTAAACATGCAAATATAGAACATAACTCATTGAAAAATTAAAACATAATTAATTATCATGAGATATCCATTACATTCGTTCTTATACAAACACTAAAACCAGATTAAATCCATTCACTAGAATACCGAAGTCCTAATGCACAAACATGACCCTCATGCTTTGGCCTATCGAGGAGCTTCGTGAGTGGGGTCCGCAATATTTTGATCGGTATGAACTTATGAATACATATCTTTCTCTTTTCAACTTCATCCCTTATGTAGTTGAATCCTGCGCTCAATGTGCCTCGTTTTCTGATGAGCACGAGGCTCCTTGATTTGTGCAATAGCACCCTCATTGTCACAGAATATCTCTAGGGGCTCCTGAATGGTAGAGATAATCCCTAGATCCATGATGAACTTTTTCATCCATGCAGCCTCTTGGGCTGCCATTGAAGCGGCGATGTACTCAGATTCTGTAGTGGATAACGCGACAACATCCTGCTTCGAACTCTTCCAAGAGACAGCGCCTCCATTTAAGATGAAGACATATCCCGACTGTGACCGAGAATCATCTCGGTCAGTTTGGAAACTCGCATCCACGTAACCCTTTACGACGAGTTCCTCCTCACCAGACCCATATATTAAAAACATATCCTTAGTCCTTCTAAGGTATTTTAATATATTCTTGACAGCCATCCAATGACTGTCACCTGGGTTGTGCTGGTATCTACTTGTTATGCTTAAAGCATACGAGACATCCGGTCTAGTGCACATCATTGCATACATAATAGATCCTATTGCTGAAGCATAAGGAACATGCTTCATCCTATCCTGCTCTTCCTTAGAGCTAGGACTTTGGATGAGCTTAACACGGTTCCTCTAGGAATAGGTACCAAACCTTTCTTAGAGTTTCCCATCCTGAAACTTTTCAGGATTTTATCAATGTATGCACTTTGATTGAGTCCGATCAATTTCCTTTGTCTATCCCTATAGACCTTTATTCCCAAGATATATGTCGCTTCTCCAAGATCCTTAATTGAGAAACGACTACTTAACCACGTTTTAACGCTTTCCATACTTGGTATATCATTTCCAAATAAAAGTATAATCATCGACATACAAAATGAGGAACATGATTATACTCCCACTAGCCCATTTATATACACACGCCTCATCACCGTTTTGGACGAAACCAAACGCTTTGATTTCTTCATTAAAACGATGATTCCACATCCGTGATGCTTGTTTCAATCCGTAGATTGATTTCCTTAATTTACATACTTTATCAGGATTAGATGGATCAACAAAACCTTCAGGCTGAACCATATGGACATCTTCCTCAAGATATCCATTAAGAAAAGCGGTCTTGACATCCATCTGCCATATCTCATAATCAAAATGAGCTGCAATGGCAAATAATATCCTGATCGACTTAAGCATTGCGACCGGCGAGAAGGTTTCATCATAATCAATCCCTTGAGTTTGCGTGA
>NW_027504277.1:0-16105 GCF_021521415.1 Bidens hawaiensis | reverse complement strand
GTCATCACGCTAAGTGGAGCGGTGTACCCTCCGCCAGGTCTAGAAGAGGAGACGAGCATAAAGGTCCAAAACCTCGTCCTCGGTTGACCTTGAGACGCCGTTGTCCGATGCTCGAAACTTCGACTTAAACAATGACGAAGTTGGTGATATAGATGACGAGTATGCGGAGTTGCCTCGATCGAGTGGTGGAAGAAATCGTGGAAAAGGAAAAGGGGCGGGGTCGTCGACGGCGGGTGCGTGTATGGAAGTTAGAGAAGAATTCACCGAAATGAACCGCCAGCTCGCCGATTTACACGAACTTGGGAGTCAATGTTTTCAATGTTTTCAGGTGATGCAACAAATGCTGATTCCAGCAAGGTGTTCGCTGATATACTGACGAGAGGCAAATGGACAAAGATCTCGTTTTTTATTTTTATTTTTATTTTTTTGCAGAACCAATTGGCCACCTTACCGGACATGCCCGGAGGCTAACGGAAATAAAAGGGGATAAAATTTTTAAAAATATAAGTTTGGCGAGTAATATTTATTTTCAGTACTAATGATGTTATTTTAATGTATTTGTTTAATTTTAATGTAGTTTTTCTAATTTATTATATTTAATAAAATTTAGTTGCATTATTTTAAAAAAAATAGTGATGTAATGATTAGAAGGGGCTTCATTCGCTACATCTATTTTAACCATAAAGCCTCTGTGGTGTTGTAACGCCACATAACGCCTAACGCCATTATATGGGCTCCATCCACTACACATAGTTTTATATCTATTATATTTGTATATTACCCTTAAACTTATATCATCTATTATCTATATATACTAAATATGAACGTTTGTGTCGCAAGGCCTGATTGGGTACCGCATTCATCCAAACTTTTTTTTACAGTAGAAACTCGATAAATTAATACTCGATTATTTAATAAACTCTCTAAGATAATATTTTTTACCGGTCCCGACTTGGGGATAGGGTGCTAAATTAATAATTCGCTAAAATTATAAGATAATACATTTTTGATAATTTCTTTAGACCCTATATAAAATGTAAATTAATAATTCCTTATATATAGCATATTACATGAATGATTTATGAAGGTTTCTTGAAAAATGACTCAATTGTCTTTTGTTTTTTGTTGAAATCAATTTCCCCTTGAATCTCGTCTCTAATTTTCCTTAGCATGGTAAGAACTTCTGGTGTTATTTTCTCATAGCTCAACAAGAAAAGAAAATTGTTCAATGTGATTGCCGCTTTAATAGCTTCGTTTCGCGAAGGGGGCTCCATTGTAGAACTTTCATCATCTTCTTCATCGATATCATCTTTATTAATTCCAATAACGCTTTCAATAATTTCTACATCAGTCAACAACTGTGCAACTACATTTTCTTCTGGATGAGTCAGAACATCTTCGACATCCATTGCATTACGATAACCCAACTCTTTGATCAATAATTAAGTGGAAACTTGAAAGGTGTTTGTAAACTAAGTATTCTACTATAAATTAATAAAATATTAATTAATATATAAATCAATGATTATTAATTTATTGATTAATTAATAACTAATTTAATTAATAAATTTTGGTGGTCCCAAATGTATTATTGTATAGAGTTTCTACTGTATATATAATTTCAGTACTATAACGAATATAATGATAACCATTGAAAATCAATTTTACTTTTTTTGTTTGTTATTTTCTTTTCTGTTATAATCGACTGAATTAGTGTACTCCCAACGCCTCAACACTCGGGGTTAAATAACGTCTAGTTTTACCCAATTGGTCCACCTCAATTTTTATGCACTTTTCGCTTTAGTTCCAGTATCTTGACGACTTAAACCGACCAAATTCGATTTCTGTTTTAGTTTCGGTACCGTAATGGGCATGATGTAAACCAGCCAAATTCCTGTAGACTCACTGCCTCAACAACCATGACCGACAACATTTGGATTTTGGCAACATCCGATTTTAATGACTGACGCCACCCCATTGGTCCACCTCAATTTTTATTTTATTTTTTGTTTTAGTTTTGGTACCGTAATGAACGCAACCTAAGTCGTAACAAACATGACAAAAATTAACCGAATTCGCGTAGACTCACCGCCTCAACCTCCAAGACCAACAACGTCGAGGTTTTACCAACGTTGCTTATACTGTAACAAAAATAACCGACACTGATCAAATTCATGTCGTAACGCTTGGGTTTACCCAACGTCCGGGCACCAACAGCCTGGTTTTGCCGCTACTTTTTTTTAGTTGTTTATTCTAAACATGTTAATTTAGCAAACCTTTTTTTAGGTTTATTTCCAATATCATAAAGAACGTGACAAACATCCACTAAATTCGTGTTGACTCTCCGCTACCACCTTCAGGTTCCAACCAATTTTCCCACGCAATGTGCAGGTAATTTACTAGTTAATATTAAAAGAAACTAATTATAATGTTCATAAAATTGTCATGATCTAATAACAGCATAACCTAGAGTTGTTGCGAAGACTATTGTCATGATTTGAAACGCGACCTGAAGTCCTGAACTAGGCATGAAAAAAAACATGATGCTGAGTTGACTAACACACCATGTTTAAAGAAAATGAGTCGGGCTCAAGTTGAAAATGAGTCGGGCTCAACTAGGGATGAGCAAATTCGGTACTGGTATCGAAATCAGTACCGATTTGGTACTGAATCGGTATCAAAGTTTTGAGCAGTGTTTTGAAACCCGGCCCGGCCCGGCCCGTCGGACCGGTCCGACCGGGACCCGGTGCTGATACCGGTCTGGGTCATGGTATATAGCCGTTTCTTATTGGCCCGGCCGGGTTTTGCGGGTGACGGTCGGACTGGACCCGGTGACCCGGCGGGTGAACCGGTAACTTGGTCAAACTTGGGTTAATCGGACATGGACGGTGTAATCGGACCCCAAATCGACCATGTAGAACGACCTTTTACCTTAGCTAGAGCCACAATCGAAGCAAAACTGGACCAAATTTGTATATGTGATAAATATGTGTGTTCTCTGTTTGAAGTTTGAACAGGGGATACAACGAAGAAGAAGATAGTATTTTGGCAATTTTAACACTTTAGTCCCTCAAACTTCAACAATTTACATTTGATCCATAAATAGTTAAGTTTATACATAAATGGTATATAAATTACTATATATGTATAAAAACTTGTAAACATTTATAAAGTTGTATATAAAAATTAGTAATATTTATATATGACGTCATCCGGGTCAAGCACCGGTCCGCCCTCCCCGGTCGGTCTGACCTTTGACCCGGTAAAACGTCCGGGCCGGGTCTGAAAACATTGGTTTTGAGTTTCGGGATCGGTACAATATCAGTATTTCCCGATTTTGTACCTTCAATACCACTACCGGTACCGAACCGAATATTTGGATACCGATGCCAAAAAATTTATGATTTTCTTGATCGATATTTTTGGTACCGGTACGATACCGAACTCATCCCCGGTTATGAAACACGAATGTCATGTATAATTCTGTTGGTTTGAACAAAAAAATAAAAACGGTTACCGAGGGAGAAGTGTTGGTGGCAGATAACCCCCTTCCCTCCCTCAGTCTTCCACCTTCCCCATCACAATTCTATTTCTCGTTCATATCAAAGAAACCATCCATCCATTTCCATCCTTCTTCCTTTCACCTCCTTCAAACATATCATATTCATTCACACACAACACATCACGCCCTCTGTTTCTTTCGTCTCATTATATTAATATTAACGGTACGTCTTCAATTCAATTCAATTCAATTCAATTCAATTCCTTCGTTTCTGTTTCCCTGATAATAAATAAATTTAACTGTTTCTACAAATTAGGTCTCGTTTTTGTTTATTTATTATTATTGCGATCATACATTCATCAATTCACATGCCTTTCAGTTTTTAATCCTCATGTTAATTCCTGTTCATGCAGATTGCACAAAACATACAATAAATTAATTCCAATGTTATTCTTTAAATGCATGCTCCTATCAGCATTTGTTATTAATCCTTTCATCTTCTGTTTCAGTTTCATTTTTCTTATATTATCCACAAAACGTTGTTCTGTTTCATAATTTTGTGTTTTCTCATTATATCATTTGGATCATTTTTGAAAATTGCAGCCTGTGTAGATTGAAGGATCTGTGTTTGTAAGACGATACACGATTTTGAACCGAAAATGCCCGAAAATACAACCGAGAAAACCAAAGCAAACCCGAGCAGTGAACCCGAACACAAACAACACTTCACTGACACACGGGTCTCACCAACGAGCCCGTTAAGCACAAGAACAACCGATAACGAGTCATTTAATTTAAGCATTAGCAGTCACAACTCGATCGATCAACTCTACAACAATGTATATGAAATGGAAAGCTCGGATCACTCCACTTCAAGATGTAGTTACTTGTCGTATGGTCAGGAATCACGAATTGATTCCGAGCTACGTTATCTTGCTGGTGGTGACTTTGCAAAAGACTGCAAAGACGCCACTAACAGCAAGATAACTGGTGATGAGAAAGAACCCGAACCCGCACCTGCAGAGGCCCGTGTGTCGGGTGATGAAAAAGAAGACGAAGAGTTGGAAACCACCACCCGTAAAAACAAGAAAACGAAGTCGTCTTCACCGGCTAGATCTTTGTCGCCTGCAAAGATCCCGAAGCCCGGCGTGAAGAAGAAAGCAGCCGGGGTCGGATCAAAGTTGACCGTGAAGAAAACCGAGAAGACTTTGAATACTGATGACCCGAGATACATAGGACAGTATTTGCTAAAGCAGGCTCGGGAATTGGTGTCAACGGGTGGTGACCCGAGAAAGGCGCTTGATTTGGCTTTACGGGCCAAGAATTCGCTCGAAAGTTGTCAAACCGAAAAGCCCGATTTGGAATTTGTGATGTGTTTGCATATGGTGGCAGCACTTTATTGCATTTTAAGGCAGTATGATGACGCGATACCCGTTGTTGAACAGTCAATCGGCCTCACGAAAATAAACGAGGGCCAAAAACACTTGTTGGCTAAGTTTGCGGGGTGTATGCAACTCGGTGACACATACGCGATGCAAGGAAATATTGAAAAATCGATACTATGTTATAAAGCGGGTTTGGAGATTCAGAAACATGTTTTGAGTGAAAATGACGCGCGGTTAGGTGAGACGTGTCGGTATGTAGCCGAGGCTCACGTTCAAGCGATGCAGTTTGACGAGGCGAAAATATTATGTACACGGGCTATTGAAATACACGGGAAAAACGGGACGAGTAACTCGTTAGAAGAAGCAGCAGACCGGAGGCTAATGGGCTTGATTTGTGACTCGACGGGGAATTACGAAACTGCCATCGAGCATTACGTGTTGGCCCGAATGGCCATGACATCAAACGGGCATGAGTCCGATGTGGCGGCTATTGATGTGTGTATCGGTGACGCGTATCTATCATTGGCCCGTTATGACGAGGCTATTTTCACTTATCAGAAAGCGCTTAACGTTTTTCGGTTTACGAAAGGAGATAATCATCCATCAGTCGCTTCGGTTTACGTTCGTTTGGCGGATCTTTACAACAAAATCGGGAAGTTTCGAAAGTCGGAAACGTATTGTGAACACGCGTTGCGTATATACGTTAAGCCGAATCCCAAAGGCCCGAATGATGAAATTGCAAACGGGCTTATTGAAGTATCCGCGATTTATGAGTCAATGAACAAGTTGGACCGGGCTCTTGACTTGCTCAAGAAGTCACTTAAGGCTTATGGAACGGGCCCGGGTCAAGTGACCACTGTGGCAGGAGTGGAGGCTCAGATTGGGGTTTTATGTTACATGATGGGTAGTTATTTTGACTCGTATGAGTATTTTAAAAGTGCGATTTTAAAGTTTCGGGCTGCGGGTGAAAAGAAATCGGGCGTTTTTGGGGTTACTTTGAATCAAATGGGACTAGCGTGCGTTCAGATTGGGTCGTTTGTTGAAGCTGCTGATGTGTTTGAGGAAGCTAGGAGTGTTTTGGAGACAGAATATGGGCCTCATCATCCTAATACTCTTGGGGTTTATAGTAATCTTGCTGGTACTTATGATGCAATGGGAAGGTATTCGGATTTTAATAATTTTATCTTTAATGTTAATAAACCACCTAAAACAAAACTGTCTAAACCAAAGCTAGTCGGCCGGTTTGTGATTTATATGGTACTGTTTGACTATTTGGCGACATTTTGGAACTTGTAATCGGTCATATAAATTTTACTCACAGCTTAATCTATATTTACTTGAATCTTTATCATTTCAAAAATTCTAATACTAACCCATCATTTAGAAAAAAAAAATAGTTTTTTAAAAAGTTCCCACACTGTCGAAACCGAACTGTCAAATTGCTAAAACTCGCCAGTCTGCACGTCCCCCTAGGGGCGAGTACTACACGTGCTCGTAAGTAAATTAAGAAACGAGTCTTCTCTACGTAGTAGAATCTGAATAGCTTTATCATTTTGAAATTTCTAGCACAAACTGACCAATTTGAAATAAATCTATAAACAAAAATCGTTTTAAACTATTAAAACAGAACTGTCAGACTGTTTAAACCGACCAGTCTGGCAGTCTGTGCCTAATCCAGCTGGTTTGGTTTGTGTATCTTGAAAAAGTAGTTAGCGGTTTGGCCCAAAATTTGTGTCAAGGATTGTATGATGATTTTTGAACACGTTTGTATAGGTGGGACGAGGCAATTGAGATATTGGAATATGTTGTCGGGATGAGAGAGGATAAACTTGGAACGGCGAATCCTGATGTGGACAACGAGAAGCAGTGGCTGGTGGATCTGTTGAAAGAATCCGGCAGGGATCGGAGGAAGGGATCCCGGTCACTGGAGTTTCTTCTTGATGGTTGATCAATCAACAATGCCTTTTTTTAATTTAAGTTTTATACTTTTGTAGTATTAACAAAAATGTATAGTTTTGTTCTCTGTTTATTTATTTTGTTATTATGGCTTTTTTTTCTAATTCAAAGCCTTTTAAAGACATACAAATTAGAAGTTACAAAAGGAAAATATCAATGGGTCAACCACCCACTGATCACATTATCATTATTGAAAGAGTAAACTGCATTATTGAAAGAGTATATTGCGGTTTTTGTCCTTGTGATTTTTCTAAATTTATGGTTTTAGTCTAATAGTTTCAAATTTGTGATTTTCATCACTGGGCAGTTTTGTCCTTTTCGTTTGTATGGTCAAGCTACGAATACACATCTCGTGTTCTGGACCTCGTTCATATATTTCACCCTATGTAATAATGGTTGGAAGTGTACATATACTACTAACGCATTATGCAAACTCACTGCATATGGGTGATTGGTCATATAACATAGGCAAATGGTCATATGGGTCGTATGAAAGCTAAATCAACGGCTCAAATATGATGTGTCTGACTGACAAATAAGCGTCTATTACGACCATCATCATATCGACGCTTTCTGTATTAACCATTTTTTCACTCCGTATATTGCCGTTTCAAAAAAAAAATGGGGTTGGTCAATCAAATAAGAGGAATCATCTGTTTTTTTAATAATAGGTTTACTAAAATGGGCACAGAAGTTACCACGTAAGCATTGAAGAAATGACGCCACGTCAGTAGCAGAAAGAGTCATTGAGTTGAGTGAGAAATGCGCGGGCGAGGGTTGATGGCTTCCCGATAAACTCCATACATCAATCACACAAGAAGAAGAAGAAGAAGAAGAAGAGGAAAACATGATATTAATTCAATTCAATTCAATTAATAATATTGTATTGAAAATGGGAGGCTTTTTGTCATCGGAGAAAGTACCTCCACCGCCGCTCTTCGATTTCCCTCCGCTTGCTGCTCGTACCAGGTCCAGCTCTCTGCTTATTTCTTCTTCCTTCATTAACCTATCCATTATGCGATCGAATCAGTGTTTGCTATATGTTATGATTAAATCTGAATTATGCAAAAAGTTATTCATATTCCCTGCTTATGCTGATTATCCTTGGAAATTAATCAAATAGATATATGGCTTTGATTATAATAAACTCTTTAAGTCATGCAGGATGTTGGAGTCGTCATATAATCTCTTATTTGGGAAGCTCGTCTTAAAAAGCCTCTTCGAAGATTATTTTGATGCAGCAAATCATTTCAGTACGATATTCTTATTGAAGCCAATTGAAGATCGTCATGTAGATTTAGTAGCATCTGTATCCATCAAAACATTTCATTACTCACTCGCACATTACGTTTTGTTCAATATATATATATATATATATATATATATATATATATATATATATATATATATATATATATATATATTTATGTACTTATGTTTCATTTAGAGTTTGTAGTCCACTTTTATAACAAAACAAATTGAAAAGTTCCTTAGCCCACATTCAGGTTTCAGGTCCTCTTGATAACAAGCCTGAGGAGCCAATAGTTGGTAATGCATTATTTCGCTGGCAAAGGTATTATTATCCTTCAGTTTTGTTACTGGCTTTTCTTCTAGTGATTGCGGATTGCTATTTACTTCTTTTGGTATTATATAAAGTAAACCTCTTTTTTTAAATGTTTGTCACAGTGATGCTGAAGATCCTCACACATTCACAGATCTTTATGTATCCAGTGCTGATCTGTAAGTAGTAATTTTGTCTTCCATCGAAAGTAAATTTTATGTTTAATATATTATTCCTTTATGTTCTTGCATGTTTGTATATCCAGGATTTTACTCATGAGAGAATGCGCATACTACCCAAAATACGGTTTTGAAGCATTTGGCATTTTCCAAGTGCTTAAAAAACAGAGGTTTGATCATCCGGATCGAGCAAAACGATTCGTTTCAAATCTCTTTGACTTTCTTATTATGGTTTTATATTCATTTGCAAAGTTTACCTTTTGTACAGAATATGTTCAGAAGACTATGGTACAATGGGATTGAGATTTGGCTCATCACATTTATCATTTGTAACCACATTTTTGCCATATTCAGGTATGTAATGCAATGCATGTTTAAGAACTAATCTGCTTTTCAGATACCTTAATGATTTAATGTTCCTTTCAGCTTTACTACTTTTCATTTGCCTTTATGTAATACTACTGATATAGCAACACTGAGTTTTTCTTTATAATTTTCAGATTGTAGTGGGAAATGACTTCCCGAAATCTGCATGGCTGGTGACCAAGATGGGAAGGTTAACTGCTGGAGTCCAATGCGATCCTCAGTGTAAGATTTTTCGTGCCATTTCTTATATATTGTGATTATCTGTCCAATTTCCAAAGTGCTTTACTCTTTGCTCTTTTGAAGAAAAACTTATTTTTTATGAAAGCAGTTATTGGTCATCCACTCATCCATGGTTCTTATTACCCTATATGCATACTTAACTTTTTTGATAAATTTGATATGACTTGTATATGTGGTATAATATGATTCAACTAGTTATGTTCTCTATACTCCATGTAGTCATTCTCTATAAACATTGTTGCTTTTTTTTAAATATTTTATTGAAGTTGTAAGTTGGCATGCTCTCATGGTTTCTGTGATTTGAGTAGTTGAAAAGGATGGTGGTGCAAAATATAAAAATTTGAAGAACTGGAATTGCGCCATAGGCTATGGAATCGGATCTGGCAGCCCATTAAGCCCATCTTTTAATTTCGGTCTCGAATTTGCACAGAACTCTCAGGTTTCCTTTTGTTTATGGTTTCTTGAATTATCATTAAAACATTGTCCGTTTTGTACTAGTTTACTATTTATTCTCTCCCACTTTTGTGCGCATTGTTCTTTCTTGCTTTTTTTAATACTCCACAAGAAGTACTTATATTTCATTATGAAACCTCAACTGCAGTTCATAGCCTCTTTCTATCAGCATGTGGTAGTCCAACGAAGGGTACTCTCTCTCTCTCTCACGCACACATATATGTATATATAGTATACAATTATTTGTCTAAGCGATTGATGATAGATTATTGAATTATGCAGGTAAAGAATCCACTAGAAGAGAGTGAAGTAATTGGAATTACTAATTACATAGACTTTGGATTTGAGCTGCTGACAAGGTAATTTATAGCATGTTCACTGTTCAGTGTGAAATCCATTAACACATGATTTAAAAAGAGAATCTGGTCTTTACATTTGTGAACAGAATGAATGAACAAAAAGGATCAAACAACATCCAAGATTCCACCTTCAATATTGGTGCATCTTGGCAAGCCAATAAAAACATCTTGCTAAAGGTTAGCTGTCTTGATTTCACTGCAATGTTTCACATGTGAATTATCATGTTAAGTTTTGAATTTTGATCATGTCTTGTACAGGGAAAAGTGGGCCCTACTAGTTCATCAGTGTCCTTATCTTTCAAGTCATGGTGGAAACCTGCATTCAGTTTCAGTGCGTCAGGTATAACTTATGTGATGAAATGTATTTGTAGCAGCAGAATATATTTTGTAAAAGTTTGCATCTACTAGACTGATTACAAAGGCTATATAAAGCGGATTACAATATACATACAAGGAAAGGAGAGAACTAGGTCTAAATCTATGATAATCAATAATATATCAAAAAGTAGTTTAAGCTATAAACAGGAATACATTTAATACATAGTCAATGATTAGTATCCTTAACATGCCCCCGCAAGATGAATCAGAGACTCCAATCTTGGATCAAAGGCGATGAAATGGACCTGGCCGAGGGGTTTAGTGAGCACATCAGCAAGTTGAACAGCAGAATGAATGTGTAGAACCCGTAATGAAGCATTAGTTACTTATTCCCTAACAAAGTGATGATCGAGTGCCACGTGTTTCATACATGAATGATAGACCGAGTTGGCACACGAATAAGTAGCACCAGCAATATCATGTAGGAGATTTACTGATTGATAGATCAAGTTCCAATAGTAGGTTTCTCCATTTGCTAATAATGCCTTGTACACCTAGCTTCAGTTGAAAATTGAGAAATCGATTTCTGACGCTTCAAACGCCATGAGAGTATGTAGGAACCAAGGTAGATAATATAGGCAGTTGCGGTGTGCCCCCTGTAGGCCATTCCACCCCAATCATAATTGGTAAAGGCCGTAAGTTCAATGGGAGAATCACGGTTTATAAACAAACCGTGATGAATTATGCCTTTCAAGTACCGGAGAACGCGTTGCATGAATGTATTGACTATTGAGAGAGCTTGTTGACTGCGTAAGAAACATCGGGTTGAGTAAAACCAAGATGTTGAGCCCACCAATTGATGATATGTTGTAGGGCCAATGGTAGGCGAACCATCAATAAGAGAAAGTGACTCGGTAGAACTAAGGGGTGAGGAAATGGGTTTAGCTCTGTCGATTTTAAACTTGGTGAGTAGACTTTGTACGTAAGCATGTTGGGATAGAAATAAACCAGTAGTGGTGGAAATAACTTTTATACCAAGGAAGTAGTGTAACCAAGGTTGCAAAAGTCGTTAGGTGCTCCCAGGGTGGTCGACTAGGGAGTTGCGAGTACTCGGTCTAGGCGGGGTGTACTCAGAGAGTACTCGGACATGGTATTTTATAAATAATTAATTTTTCAAAGATTATATATATGTCAAATATCAAAAGTTTACTGAATTTTTTACAAAATCCAAAAGAAAAATACGAAAACCAATCAGTAACTACATATTAGTTCAAGAACATGTCTCAATTGATGAAAGACGTACCTCAATCGAACTTGAGTAAGAGGTTTGCGAGTTTAGAACTTTGAATTGGATGATAACAATGGTGGTTGCGAGTTCATAATTGAAATTAGGTTGCATCTAAGCATGAAAAAAAAAAGCAATAGTGGGCTCTTGGAGAACCTGATTTTTTTTTTAATAAAAGTCAAAATTTTGTTAAGACCGAGTTGGAGCACCTAGTCCGAGTATACCCGCCCATGGTTGTAAAAATCGCGCCTAGGCGCCGAATACTCAACGAGTAATCCCCGCCTAGGCCGAGTTCTTGGTGAGCCATCCCCGAGTACTCACTGACTAAGGGGCTGTTTGGCAAACATCTGAATTATTAAGTGCTGAATAGGTAAGAGGTCTGAATGAGTAAGATGATCTGAACCAGTAAGAGCTTAATGAAATGTATTTGTTTGGTTAGACATCTGAATAACTGTGCAAAATTATTATTTTACCCCTTTGCATAGATTTGGTATTAATCTCATTCAAAAGATCTAAATGATTTTAAACAAACTAGATTTATATTCATTATTGAAAAAAAATATCAATGTATTTTTTAGTTCTTTAAACAAAAAACGGGAAATTAGAATCTATAAGTATTATAAAGTTAAGAATTTTTAAACTATTTATACAAATAATATAATACTAAACAAAATTGTAACAAAATTATTATATTAATAATACAATACTAAACAGATGAAGATAGTAACAAATATATATTGTCCCCAATTTGTTCAGTTTCCAACTCCAAAACCAGAAACCGGTAACGGGTCTCCACCGGAGAACCTCAAGAGAGGCGGTGCACGGCGGCTAGTGATGGTGGTGTGTTGGCAGACTCTTGTTGAACAAAATAACCTTTCCCCTTCGTCTCTTACCCTTTTTCTCTGGTCAAATAAAGCCCTATTGATTTTCCGGTGACCTTGTTAATGACGGCATTGGAAGGGTGGATGCAACAATAAATGGTGAAAGGTTGTGGTGGCTGTGTTCGGTTGTGGCTGGGGTCGGTTTTACGGCGAGAATGGGTGACGGCGGATAGGGTTCCCACCAAGAGCCGCATCTCCGGCGAGCCCTTGCTCACGCATGGTGGCTGGACGATAATGGAGGGTAATTTGGTCTTAATTTCTTTTAGCAGCCATCTGATTCATTCAGCATCAATTTCACACTGAACCATTCAGAGGTAAAGTATATGACCGAATCAGACCCAAGGGTTGAACCATACGCTCTGAATCTGACCGATTCAGACGTTTGCCTCTTAATGGTTCAGATTCAGACTCTACCAAACAGCCCCTAAGACCTAGTACTCCCAACTCCCCAGTCGACCGCCTAGGGTCCGCCTAACGACTTTTGCAACCTTGTACCCGCCTAGGTTCGAGTTGGACCGCCTAGGACCAATTTCGATTTTTTTTACAACACTGAGTTTGGCATGCCAAGATCTTTAATGGAAAGTTTTTCGGATAATGCATGAATGATATGTTGAATAAATGCATTGTTGTTGTCGGTCAATACATATCGTCAACATATACCAAAAAACAGGAGGCAGTTCCATTCCGATTGTAGACGAACAGAGATGGATTAGCTAACGATATGCGAAAACCAAGTTTAAGAAGGAACATGGCAAGTTTTTTTTGTGTACCAAGCACGCGGTGCTTACTTGAGCCCATAGAGGGATTTTCAAAGACGACAATGGTGATTGAGAAGATCTAGATTAACATAGCCCGGAGGTTGAGACTTAAACATCTTCATGCAAGGTTCCTTGCAAGAAGGTATTGTTAACATTGAGTTGCGGGATAGGCCTGTTTTGAAATAAGGCAATACCAAGAACCGTTCGGATAGTTACGGGTATAGTGACCGGACTAAACATTTCAAAGTAATCCTTGTCATACTCTTAAAGGAACCCCTTGGCAACTAAGCGAGCCTTATATTTCTCAAAGGATCCATCATGGCGTCGTTTGATGCAAAATACCTATTTGCAACCGAGAGGTTTATGTTGCGAAGGAGGGGCAAGTTCCCAAGTGGCGTTTATGAGAAGAGCATTAAGTCATTATCCATTACCTTTCGCCACTCGGGATCTTTTAAGGCTTGATTGTGAGTTGTTAGTTCAAGGTTCTTAGAAATTGGATGAAGTGCAGTGTGGTTGATAAATTTAGGATTACAATACATGGAATTGGTTTGTGGGTGCGCAAGGGTAGAGGAGAAGTGGGAGTTGATGAATCAAATGAATCTAAGTGAGGAGTACGTGGAGCTGTAGGGATGGATGGAAATGAAAGTGGGGTGGTCGAGGAAGTGGCGTGGGGCACCGGTTTGAGATTGAGAAATAGGAATTCGGTAGTGTGTTGAGGGTGAGCGAGAGTGTAGGAAACAGGTGGTGGACAGTTGGAGTATGCTGCTGGAGGAGGGGAATGGGTCTGAGAGGTTATGTGTGGGTCTATTCGGTCATGTGGTGGTTGATGGGCTTGAGATGGCATATCTGGCCAGGTGGTGGATATTGATTATAAACCAAAATAGGCGTTTGGGCCTGTTAACAGGAAGTGGGTGATGAATGGTAGTTTGTGATAGGGCTAGGGGAAAGGGTTGGTCTAATGGCATGCTAAAAAATTCGTCCACAGTGGGAATGGACAGGAATTACTTGGAGATTTTAATGGAAATTCGGACTCGAAAAATCCACGTGTCCGGAGTGAGAGTTGCCGGTTGGTGTGTCTGGAGTGAGTGTTGTCGGTGGTGTAATCATATCATTTGTAGGCCAATTTGGAATTTGAGTAGCCTAGGAACACGCATTATATTGAGAGTGGGTGAAGTTTGGACTTTGCATACGGATGAAGCCACAGATAGCATAAGCATCCAAAGGATTTGAGATTGTTGTAGGTCGGGTTTTGGTTATAAAGGGTGGAATATGAGCGCTGGAAATCAAGAATCAGAGTGGCTACACGATTTTTGAGGTAAACCAGGTTTGAAATGCATGTGTCCAAAATGAGAAAGGAAGATGACTATAGTGAAGAAGGGGCTAAACGGCCTCCGCGATGTGACGATGATGGCAACACCATTTGCTATGAATTATTGAGTGGGGTTGGGGGGGGGGGGGGGGGGTTGAAATGAGAGAAACCTTGAGATTGAAGATAGGAAGTAAGACCAATGTATTCTCCACTATTATCGGTGAAAACATAAACCAAGGGGTTTGAAAACAATTTCCAACTAGCAATTTGAATTGTGGAAATAAAGTAGAGACATGGGATTTATGTTTCAACCGAATATAGCCAAAGGTACTTGGTGTCAAAATCTACAAAAATCACATAATAGGTGAAGCCATCAATTGATTTTCTATCGTTCCCCAAACATCTATATATATTAGCTGTAAGGGTTTTGTAGTAGTATAAATGAGTTAATGCCAAAGGAATCCTTGTGACTTTATTGATAGAACACGAATTACAACGGAAATTTTGAAGATTAAAATGTATACCTAAGCATTTGGCTATTTTGTTGAGAATCCGTATGGAAGGGTGCCCAAGTTTGTGATGCCAATCATGAGACGCAGTGGTTGAGACCACATTTATTTGAGGCAAGGATGAAAGATTTACATAGTAGACATCAAGGTAATAACCCCCCTCTCTTGTGCATTAGACGTGCCCCCTTTGAAGATCTTTGACAAAGAAATGCGTAGGAAAGAATTCAATAGAAACATGATTACCTTTGTATAATTTTGCAACATAAATGAGTTTATAGTTAGCAAGAGGAACACACAAAACGTCTTTTAATGAAAGGGAATCATGATAGATATGGTTTTTAGCATTGCCAAGGACAATTTCATTCGGTTTGTCATACTCGGATAGAGATTGAACGAACGAACGGTCAGTGGTGACATGGTGGGAGGCCCCATTGTCAAACATACAGGGGCGAGAAGTAGTGACATTAACTAACCAGATTTTGGGTCATAGAACCACCTATTGTGACTTGATGTATACTATGTAAATCTTCCATCATTGCTTCAGATAAATACGATCACAACCTCTTCATCTTTTGATTTTCATTACAAACGGGGGCACCCTTCCATTTGGATTCTCAAGAAAATAGCCAAATGCTTAGGTTTACATTTTAATCTTCAAATATTCCATTGTAATTCGTGTTCTGTTAATAAAAGTCACAAGGCTTCCTTTGACATAAACTCATTTACTACCAAAACCTTATAACTAATCTATTCGGATGTTTGGGACCAGTAGAAAATCAATTGATGGCTTCACCTATTATGTGATTTTTGTAGATTTTCACGAAGAAAACGAGCAAGCTTCCTATAATCTGCAGCTTTGTGACCTGCAAAGTTACAAAATTGACAACAAATGTTGTTACGGTTTTCATGATTACTTCCATTGCTCTATTAGAGTGAGATTCGTCGGACCACTGATTGTGAGATGTTTTGTTATTGGAATTGGCATGATTATTTCCATTAGAATGAGAGTCGTTGGATCAGTGATTGCAAGATGTTTTGTTGTTG
>NW_027504276.1:0-27100 GCF_021521415.1 Bidens hawaiensis | reverse complement strand
TAGCAATCTCTTAATATACACTTATATTCAAGAGCAATCTAGTCTGATTCTCACGCCGGAGGGTGGTCACAAGGAGGTACCCCCCCCCTTCTCAGTGACGAGCTCACGGTGTCTGTTTTGCAGGTCATTAGAGGAACCATCTTGCCGGACCTAACCCTCGTGGGAAACATCTATTTAACCCCCAGATTATCCGTAATCTGCCCGGGTCAATTAGTGTTTCTTCACTAGTCCTACTAAAAAGACTCAAATCCTAGGGCATCTTAAGATCATTCTTAACTTCTTAAGTTATGTTTGCTTCTATATGCGTACGCTCTCGTTCTCATACAGGTTGATGAATGCATATTGTAATAACGTACATCTTGAGCTTTGTCATTCTTTCAGTTCTGAACTTATATGATTATAATTATTAAGAAGGCATATATTTACTATACCTTAAGACTATCCGCTATGGACGCGGAAGGGAAGGGGAGACGGGCATGGTGGGGGGGAAACACCGCCGAGGAGCGCGGCGAGATGGGGCACAAAGGGGGTGAGGGTGGAGCGGATGATGGGCGCGATGGGGGGGGGTGAGGTGGGGGGCACCACAACGGCATTATTATCGTTTAAAAAAAATTAAATAATATAAAATACTATATATATATAGGGGAGGGATATTTTGAGAACCATGTTGAGTTTTAAGAACTTAAGAACTCAATTCTTAGCCATACATTTTATTAAATGGATTGAATTGTGCGGTTGAGATTAAATCTGACAAAAAAGTCAAAATAGGAGAGAGAATAAAGTTGTAAGTGATTACACTAATTTTGCGTCCGTTACACATGTGTAATAAGTCGATTCGGCGCATAAAAAATTCTGTAATTTTTTTTACGTGTATGTAACTTACATATATTACGCATGTGTAAAAAAAATTCGAAAAAAAAATCGTTACACTGAGTTCTTTCGAGTTTTTTAAAACTCAAAGGGGTTCTCATTTGAAATCTCCCCTATATATTATATATATACCAATCACCCAACCTCTACAAATATCCCATTCTCCTATTTAAACTTTATAAAACTTTCTCCTCAAATATGTCTTCCGACTCATCTTTCACACTCGACTTCTAGCCCGATATCGACGATATTTCTGATTCGAATTCAGAGGATGAAGCGATATTTAGTGCCGTTGTAGAGGCTGCCCGACTCGTAGTCCAGAATTACGAAAGCTCACAACCACTAGAAAGACAGCCTCATCTTCAACGGGATCGCGTAGGTGCGCAATGACCGATTGATGAAAGATTATTTTTCGTAGGATGCGACTATTGATTCGGAACGATTTCGGCGCCGTTTTCGAATGAGTCGCCGACTATTTTTACGAATACTTGGTGATTTAGAAAGCGTTTATGCATTCTTCCAACAACGGGCGGACGCGAGAGGTAAACCGGGATATTCAACAATGCAAAAAATGCACGGCGGCAATTCATCAACTAGCGTACGGGACTGCGAGCGACGCCATGGAAGAATACTTACAGATGTCGGCGATAGTGGCTCGTGAAGCGCTTCACACATTCTGCGAATGTGAGTATTAATATTCTAATTATTTATTTCAAAACCGTAACATTTTAAGCATGAATTTCATAAAATTTTTTAACCTTAGGTATTCCACAACTATATCATAAAAAATATTGAGGACGCCGACTCAAAGCGACATACAAAAAATATTCAAGGTGCATCATCAAAGACACGGTTTTCCCGGGATGCTTGGTAGCCTCGATTGCATGCATTGGGAATGGGAAGCCTGTCCTGTTGCTTGGCAAGGTTAATATCATCGGGGTGATCATGATGGCCCAACAGTTATTCTTGAGGCGGCTGCATCATTTGATCTTTGGATATGGCATGCGTTTTTTGGGACGCCCGGTACAAACAATGATATAGCTGTGATTAATGCGTCCCCTATTTTTGACCGCCTCACAGACGGAGTCTCGCCCGACATCTCATTTTCCACGAATGATGTCAACTACGAATACGGATATTATCTAGTCGACGGTATTTATCCGGAGTGGGCCACATTGGTTCATAGCTTTACATGCCCGACCGATGAAAAACGTCAGTATTTCAAGAAAAAACACGAGTCAGCAAGAAAAGACATCGAAAAGGCATTCGGTGTATTAAAGAAACGTTAGTCTATCATTAGACAACCGGCTCGTTTTCTACAAATGGATAAGTTAAGAAACATAATGTACACTTGCATTATCTTGCATAATGTGATATTGGAGGACTCGGGTAGAGCAGTTTGCCAAGGCGAGTACAAGATGAGCCAGAGCCAGAGCCGATCTGTACACTAAACGAAGATGAGAAACTTGCTAATCTATTAAAAACACGAAAAGGGAAACGAATTTCAGTCTTCGATCGGATTTGGTTTGAACATCTTTGGAGTAATAAGCAAGGTGACGGCGAGGGACAGCGACTAAAAATAGCTTTAATTTTTTTATATGTTTTTTTATTCAATTTATTTTGTAGTTTAGTATTATTGTATTTTTTTATTATTGTATTGGTTTTTTTGTTTTAACAAAAAAAGAAAAATGTTGGGCTTCGAAGCCCCCTCACCATAGAGGGGCATTATGTCCTGGGACTTCGATGCCCCCAGTGCCCACATGACGCTGACGTGGCACTGTGGAGGGCTTCGAAGCCCCCCACCGTGTTAATTCATTTTCATTAATTAACTTTCACATTAGAAAAAATGAATGCACGCAAATGCATAAAATTCCACCGGTGGACCATAAGCTTCCTTTTATGAAAATAAACAAATGACAATTACTTGTAGAATGCTTTTATTTTCCTTTTCCATATTGGAACCTGACTTTTGAGGCCCGGAAGGACAAAGGTCATGTCGACCCAACGGTCCACGGGTTGGGTCCAATAAGGAAGACGTGACAGCTGGGCTTCTGGTAATGAATAAGATGGAATAATATATGCAAAACCGTGCATAAGAATTAGACACTTGCTTCATTAGTTGTTCAAAAAAAATATTTGATGGCTTGGTGGTGGATATGATCGCGTGGTACCATTGGTGGCATGATGATACTCCAGTGGTCCGTGAGTGATCCAAATTAGTCGTTCAAAAAAAAAGACACTTGAATTGGTGGCTTGGTGGTGGATATGATCACGTGGGTACCACTGATGGTACGATGATACTCCAGTGGTCCGTGAGTGATCCAAATTAGTCGTTCAAAAAAAAAAAAAAAAAGACGCTTCATTCCTTACCCACCACGATCCTTTAACTATACATGTACATTCTTTTCTCATTTTCATTTCATCTTTCTAGTAATATATACCATATACTAAAAGAAACCTAATTATTAATTAATATATGTTATCTTATTAGTTGTTACAGTTATCTAACTTCAGAACTTGAAGAATGGTAGAGCTCAAGATGTACTTTATTACAATATGTTGTTTTAAGATTTGACGATGAAGCAAATTTTACTAGTAGACATTTACATTGTCTAAGTATAAATAAGCATAAAAAGTCAAAGCCGTATCACAAAACGACAGTGACCTTCAAATTAGTTCATAAAACTAATTTAACTAGCAATTTAAACCTGTCACAGTCGTAAAGTTATTGATCGACAAAATGATAAATCTCAGGGTTGACCGGCTAGCTTAAAAAAAAGCTATGGCTTTAGACTTTAAAGAAATTATGTTAGCATTTTTCTTCTTTTAACTCAAATTGATTCTTGTTTCAGTTTTGCTTGAAACACATTGAAAAAATTCGGTTGAAACCAAGGGAGGTGCAATGTCTAGATTGTTGTTTGACAGCTTCTAGTTCGAATCGATTGTGGTTTATGACGTGGCAGATTACTTTTGGAATTAATATCAAAAGAAGCATAATGACGTGTAATTATTATTTAAACTAGGTGGTCTTAACAACTTGAGTGTTATACATGAACATTTGACAAGTGTCATCCAGAATTTGAGGGATTCAAACTAATGGACCACAGCCACATAATTTTACTGTGACGACAAAAGTGGTTCCTTTCCTTTTCAAGTACCGGTCGGTAATGGTTGCCAAGTTAATACGTGGATTATGAAGGGTTAGGTTAAAACTTAAAAGAGTCACGTGTGATAAAATAAGGCCTAATCACAAGGACAACGTACACATGAATTCGAACGTAGCTGACGTACGAAATAAGAAGTAATCAATGAATTGATTATTTCAAACTTAAATTTGATTTAGTGGTTGGATTGTAGCTAGAGATCATGCAATCTAAACTTTTGCAACTCACATGCATATAAGTTACGTGTTAAACTTTTGCAACATTAATACATTGAATATTAATAAAGCACAAGCTTATAGGGTAACGTTTCTGAAGAGGTAGGTCCCAGCAGAGCCCAGTTGGACCCGCAAGACTCACCTTGAACAGGGACGTCTGCGCAATGACCAACTGCTCCAGCAGGACCCACCATGCTCAAAGAACCTTACGCGCAGTACGCCAGCTGTACCCGCAGGGAAAGCCTCCCAATGGTGAAGTACCCCGCCTGTTCCCGCAGCTGCGGATACAAGCCATCAGGGAAGGCTACCCGCACTAACAGCAAGGCTACACGCACAAGGCATTCGTTACTTCAGTAGTCACATGAAAGAATGAGCAAGGCGGGAACACTCCCGCCTAAATGAGCCAGTCCGTATGCTTCTGGAAGGTCTTTCGTACTATACCTACTAAGGTATGGGCGGAACAGACAATTTGACCAGAGCAGCCCATGAACTAATCACAGGGTGACAGCTCACCGACAACAATACGAGGAGGAGCACCCTCTAGTACTGTTTGTCACTATTAGCCGCTGCCTACTCACCAACCCTTACGATGGGACGTGCGCAGCCTACAGTTGGTGGAACAGTGCGTAGCTGGCAGTAAAGGAACAGTATACAGCCGACCTTATTACTGTTGGCCGTAACCTATCCACCAACCAGCATGGCCTGTGCGTAGTCCACTGTTGGTAGAACAGGAACACTATTCAGCCGGCTGTACCTGCTTGGAAACCTACCTTCGGCTATAAATACTCCAACACCTTGGAATGGTAAGGACATCATCTGATATCTCAATCTTATCTAGCAATCTCTTAATATACACTTATATTCAGAGCAATCTAGTCTGATTCTCACGCCGGAGGGTGGTCACAAGGAGGAACCCCCCCTTCTCAGTGACGAGCTTACGGTGTCTGTTTTGCAGGTCCCCTGAAGAACAACCTTCTCTGCTGGACCTCATTCTCGTGGGAAACATTACTTAACCCCCAGATTATCTATAATCTGCCTGTGGGTTCACTTAGTGTTTCTTCATTGGCGCCATCCGTGCATAAAAGTTAGAACTAATTTAGTTTTTTCAAAATTTCTGAAGAAATGGTTAACGTTACTCCGGTCCCAAGGCCAGTAACCGACCAAGAAACCCCGGTAACCACAACCCCAGCAACTGGGGGGAACACCGGCGGTTATACAAATCTTACGAACACTACCCGTCTACCCAAGCCGGGGCAAGTGCAGTAAATATTCCACTGGGGTTCACTGATGCCCAGTTGGAAAAACGAACGAGGGCCCCTCGCCAAACACTAGATCAAGTGAAGGCGTGGGCCGAAGCACGTCAAAGAGAGTTCCAAGCTGAATTGGATGAACGCTTGCGTTCAGTTCAACAGGCTGACGAATTCGGCAGTACTCGCCAACAGCTCAATATGAACAGCGAGTGCGAGTACTCAGACGAGGAGAGAGAAGAATCCGATACCGACGCAAACCCTCGCCATAAGGCGAAAGGGAAGCGTAAGGAAACGGACTTCCAGCCAAAAAGGAATTTTGGGGAAGCTTTTAAACCAACAAATGCGGAGAGAAACCCGCGTGACTTCTCAAAAACCTTTAGGCCAACTGCTACAAATGCAGGAAAGTCAAAGTTCGCAAGGGACATTGCGGAAGCAATCGCCCCGAGAAGTGCCAAGCAAATGTCCAACATTGGCACTTATGATGGTCTATCCGACCCAGACGACCACTTGAACAGATTCATTGCGGGGGCAACCGTCAGTAACTGGACGGAACCCACGTGGTGTTATATGTTCCAGATGACTCTGGTTGGAGCGGCCAGGGCATGGTTCGATCGTTTACCGGTCCACCACATATATGACTGGGCGGACTTTCAGAACAAGTTCAGCCAGCACTTCAGCCAACAGAGGAAATATACTGAAGAACAGTGGACGATCCTCAATTGCTTTAGAGAGGAGGATGAATCTTTATTAGACTTCATCACCCGCTTCAACTCCAAAAAGCTAAGTCTCGGCAACGTAAGTGAAGATCTCGTTCGCGCCGCTTTCATCCAAGGCGCCGAATACCCGGAGCTTATCCGCACTTTGACGGGTAAGGATGGCATGCCATCAACATGGGATGCCATCATGACGGCGGCCAAGCGCTTTGCCGAGACGGCGAAGCAACTGGGAAGGGATCTTCCCCAGAGTACACACCTCTACACGCAGAGGACAAGAGAAAACAATGTCCGGATCGCCCGGCAGAACAAAAAGAGGAAACTAGGTATCTGGCAGTCAAGGGTAAACTTTGACACCTCATCCAGCTCTCACCCTCTTGTTGGCGGAAGAAATCACACACACCCTTCAAGCCAAAAGCACCGGTGGACGCCACTCACCAAAAGCGTCACGGAGATATTTGCCACTGAAAAGCTACCGTGGCCAAAAGCTCCAGTGATCCGGCACCGACCTAATGCGGATCAGAGCAAATCCTGTGACTTCCACGGGACAAAAGGTCATGGTACGGAAGAGTGTACATCCTTGAAGGATATTGTTGAAGCATTCGTCAAGGATGGAAGACTGGCACACCTGGTGGCATCAATCAAGAAGGGAGGACGGAACGACAACCGGTACCGAGGCAACGGACGAAAGCCCGCTGACATCAGCATCAACATGGTTCATGGTAACATCAGAGGAAGAAAAAGGCAAACGCCAGAACCATGTGCGTGGAAGGAAGCTGAGGTGCGCTTCCCGCGAGTGCCAGGAGGACCCAGCAAAGAAGGCCCTATCGTCATCAAAAGCCAGCTGGGGAACTACATCACTTCTCGCACTCTTGCTGACAACGGCGCCTCGTCAACGGTGATGTACAGGCAGTTCTTCGACAAGCTAGATGACGAAGACAAAGAACGCCTGGAAACGATCTGCGCCTCGATGGAAGGGTTTGATGGCAGCACAAACACCCCCCTGGGTATCCTATCTTTCCCCGTCACTCTTACAGATGGGAAACACTCCCGCACAGAAGATGTGGACTTTGTCGTGATGAGGAAGCCACACCACACATACGACATTCTCTTTGGGAGAGACGGGATGGCAAGATTCAACGCCGTGGTATCCTCAGTCCACGGCATGATGGGATGGCCAACAGCTGAGGGTGTAGCGATGATCACCGGCATTCCCCAGGTATGCATCGCATCTGTCTCATCTAAACCCAAACCAAAGATGGCTAAACCAACCATCACCGAACCAGAAAGATGGGCCTTCAACGGCAAGTACCCGGACCAGGCCGTCTCCATTGGCCCAACAATTGTTGATCCCACACGCACCTTACTTAAGCGCTTATTACAAAGGAACGCCGACATCTTCGCGTGGACACCAGCTGACATGACTGGTGTACCCCGGAGTAAGGCAGAGCATAAGCTCAAATGCGATCCGGCTGTCACGCCGATCGTACAAAAGCGCAGAGTAATGGGGCCAGAACAAACTAACGCGTGTAGAACCCAAGTCAAGGAACTCCTTGACGCAGGCATCGTACGCGTTAGTAGATATCAAACTTGGGTTGCAAATCCCGTTATGGTACCGAAGAATAACAAACAATGGCGCATGTGCATAGATTTCAAAGACTTGAACAAAGCATGCCCCAAAGATTGTTATCCGTTACCTGAAATTAATCTTAAGGTGGACTCGTTGGCACCATTCCGCCTTAAATGCTTCCTGGACGCGTATAAGGGGTACCATCAGATCCACATGGCCGTTGATGATCAGGACAAAACCGCTTTTCGGACGCCCGATGGCACATTTTGTTACCAAATGATGCCATTCGGACTTAAGAATGCCGGGTCCACATACCAACGCCTGATGGATAACCAGTTTCATACCCAAATTGGGAGGAACTTGGAAGTCTACATGGATGACTTGGTCATCAAAAGCCCTGACCCAGAAGCGATGTTGAAAGACATCGAAGAAACTTTCAATACGCTCAGGAAGATAAACATGAAGCTCAACCCGAGCAAGTGTGCCTTTGGAATGGAAGAAGGGAAGTTCTTGGGGGTCATCGTCACTAAAGATGGCTTCAGAGCGAACCCTGAAAAGGTCGAAGCCATTATCAAAATGGAATCACCTACTACCATCAAACAGGCTCAGACACTGAATGGACGACTAGTGGCACTTAATCGCTTTTTGGCAAACCACGCGGATAAGTCGTTTCCCTTCGTGTCAACGTTGAGAAACTGTTTGAAGAAAACGCACTTCCGCTGGACACCAGAAGCGGAAGTAGCTTTTCAGGAGATTCGGTCACGCTTGATCGAACTCCCAACACTCACAGCACCAGAAGCGGGAGAGGAGTTAATCCTATACCTTTCCGCAACTGATAGAGCAACCGGGGCAGTCCTGCTAGTAGAGCGAAAAGGCATCCAGATGCCAATCTATTATGTCAGCCGTATCCTAACAGACGTAGAAACCCGGTACTCTACCCTCGAAAAATTAGTCTTAGCACTTATACACGCTTCACGCCGGTTAAGACGATATTTCCAGGGTCACCCAATCACCATTCTCTCCAACTTCAAACTTGCAAACGTTCTAGGCAAACCCGAGTTATCGGGACGCCTAGCCAAATGGGCAATTGAGTTGGGAGAATACGCGATAAAGTATAAGCCAAGACCAGCCATAAAAGGCCAGGTTCTGGCCGACTTTATTGCAGAAGTGCCTGCATCGCGGGAAAAAGAGTGCCAGGAAGAGGCTCAACCCTCTCCAGCACAAGACATCAATGATGTCTGGCGACTCTACACTGATGGGGCAGCCAATAACGAGGGTTCAGGCGCAGGGCTAAAGCTAACCAACCCAGCGGGCCAAGAATACACTTACGCTATTCGACTGAATTTTCCAAGTACGAATAACGAAGCCGAGTATGAGGCATTCTTAGCTGGGCTGAGAATTGCGCGTAAGATGGGAGTGAAAAACCTGGAAGCCCACTTGGATTCCATGTTAGTAGCTAATCAAATCAACGGGGCGTACACGGCCGTGAACGACACAATGGCCCTGTACCTCGCACAAGCAAAATCCCTTATGCGCGATTTCAATGACTGCAAAGTCATACACGTCAAGCGAAGTGAAAACAAATCTGCGGATGCGTTAAGCAAGCTTGCATCATTAGCCTTCACCCACTTAGGAAAGGATATCCGCATTGAACTCCTCGAGACACCTTCGGTCCCGCACAAGGAAATTTGTGTCATCCAAACCGGCACGGAAACGTGGATGACACCAATAATAAAATACCTTGCGGCAGGTACACTACCGGAGTCCAAAACACAGGCAAGAAAACTACGCTGTAAAGCACTGAATTATCAACTGATCGATGACATCCTTTACAGACGTAACTTTCTTGGCCCACTCTTAAGATGCGTGGACAACCAAGATGCTGACTACCTCCTAAGGGAAGTACATGAAGGCATCTGTGGAGTACACGCAGGTCCCCGCGCTGTTGTAGCTAAGCTAAACAACGCGGGATACTTTTGGCCGGGGATGCATACGGATGCACTGGCATACATCAGAAAATGCAGGTCTTGCCAGCTTTACGCACCCAACACGCACCGCCCGAAGAATGAACTTGTTCCAGTCACTTCTTCATGGCCATTTCAGAAGTGGGCCATCGATGTGACAGGCCCATTTCCTACAGCAGCAGGAAATGTTCAGTTCCTAGTGGTAGCCATCGACTACTTCACCAAGTGGATAGAAGCAAAACCTTTAGCCCAAACAACCGCGAAACATATCAAAAAATTTATTTGGGAATTTATTATTTGTCGTTTTGGACTTCCACAGAATTTGGTGAGCGATAACGGCACCAACTTTGCTGACAAGAAGCTACAACAGTGGCTGAAAGAACTTCAAATCACCCACACCTTTACCTCAGTGGCACACCCGCAAGGTAATGGTGAGGTGGAAAGAGCAAATAAGAGCATCGTCGAAGGCATAAAGAAAAGACTCTTGGAACACAGATCCGGCTGGGTGGACGAGCTTCCGCACGTCCTTTGGGCAAACAGAACGCTGAAGAAGGCCTGTACGGGAGAAACCCCGTTCAGCCTCACTTATGGCACTGAAGCCATGGTCCCGGTCGAAATTGGTTTACCCTCACCAAGGGTCTTGATTCAGCCAGAAGACAATGATGCGGAAAGACGGTTGGACCTTATGCTAACCGAGGAACGCAGAGACTTAGCCGCAGTGCGTGAAGAGAACTACAAGCGACAAATGCAAAAGTACTACAACACGCGGGTAAAACTCTGCAACTTCAATGTAGGAGACTACATACTGCGTAACAACGAGGCTTCGAACCAAGAACGCCCAGGAAAGCTGGCCCCGGTCTGGGAAGGGCCATACATTATCAAAGAAGTCCTGGGAAAGGGCGCATACCGGCTCGAAAGGCTTGATGGCACTCCCATCCCAAGAACATGGAACGAACCTCAATTACGCAAATGTTATATGTAGATCAATTCCAAACTTGTAAAGAAAAGGCCTAGAGCCACTTCTAATGGAAATGATTCTCCTTTCACAATGTGTTGATAGCCTTACCTTTATACTTATGAACTTCCCACACTGGTGCCGGTATTCACCGCATAAATGGGGGAAGAAGTAAGTCGTTACGTGTGGAAGGCGGCAAAACCCGCATAAACACAACGCTAAAAATAAGGAAAACCTACACGCAGGTCAGATGTAGGTAAAATTTAGCCATCCTTGTAAGTGCAAGTGACGGTCTTACCCGCACAATCACGAGCAAGGAAGCAAAACTTCAACATATCTACCACGTTCAAAGGTTAACTTATCCTAAACACTTAGAAATTTCAAAAAAGGACGAGGAAAACCTACACGCAGGTCAGATACGGGTAAAGTTTAGCCATCCTACTAAGTGCAAGTGACGGTCCTACCCGCACAATCACGAAAGAGGAAGCAAAACTTCACACCTATTATCTACCACGTTCAAAGGTTAACTTATCCTCAGAAAAGATGAGGAAAACTTCCACGCAGGTCAGATATAAGTAAAGTTAAGCCATCCTACTAAGTGTAAGTGACGGTCATACCCGCACAATCATGAAAGAGGAAGCGAAACAAACTTATAATTTACCACGTTAAAAAGTTAACTTATCTAAGTACTAAAGAAATTACTAAGTTAGATGAAAACATGCGTAAAATAAACAAGGCAAAGAACAAACACAATCTTTATTTCATCAAATTCAAATATTACAAAGCTATACAAAAGCAAAAATCTATGCTAATGGTGGAAAGGGATCTTCAGAATCAAGCTTCAGGACCACTTCCACTTGGACCCGCTCCATCAGTAGAGCGTGGTGGTTCAAGGAAGGCTTTAAGAATAGCTAGCCCATCATCAGCAGCAGCGACTTCGTTCACCTTCTCCACCACAGGATGCGAGAAGGCGGCATACTGGTTCACTGCTTGGTCGTAAATAGTTTCAGTATCCACATCGTACAAAGGGAAGTTGGAAGGCGGGATGCCTTTCTCAAAGAACCCTAGACCAAGCAGGAAGCCGGCCTTTTCCCCATCCTCATGAGAAGCGTTGAGGGCTGCGCTCATAGCATCGTCATAAGACGTCTCTGAGAAGACCCGATGCACAACCTACAAAGAAAAAATACAAGTATCAGAACCTTTTCTATTTATAAAGAAAAGCGTGAAGACATGAAGCTAGACTTACCCGAGACAACGCTTCTCGAAGAAGCCATTCCTTGGCAACCAGAGCTTCTTGGAGGGCGGCTTGAGCTTGGGTACAGGCGCGTTCGGCTTCACTTTTATTAAGGTTGGCAAGCAACACTTCCTTTGCAGCAGCCTCTTCGACGCCCTTTAGCTTCCGCTCAGTGTGGTCAAGCACGCCCCTCTGGTCCAGGATCTCTTGAAGCTTCTTCGCGTCCTCCATCGCCAAAGCATCATGAGCCTGCTGGAGAGCCTCTAATTTGGCTTTAAGCTCTTCATTCTCCACGCGTAGAGGCTCGGCAACAGCTTCAGCCTTGGTGGCCCTTTCAGTCGCGTTCCTAGCAGTCTCCTCAGCCAGCCGAAGCTGTTCATTAACAGCTTGGGCAGCCTTGGAGCGAGCCTCGAGACGGGCCTGAACCTCGACTTCAAGGGCCTTGAACGCCTTCTCCTTCTCCGCCGCCGCGGCGGAAAGCCTCCTATTCTCCTCCCGGACAGCCCGCGCCTGAGCTACTTCCTGAAGGCGAGCTGCTTTTAACTTGTCGTTTTCACGACAAAGCAGCTCGACGCGCGGCTGCATCCGGGCCAGGAGAACCCGAAGCTCATTGCTTAGCCTACCCTCCTGGTAGCTAGCCATGGCTTCTCCCAACGCACCACTAGGAGCAGCGTGACGAGCCCACTCCACGCACTCCACAGGGGTGCGAAGGGTTGTTCCTCGGCGAATGTTCCATCGTGGAACATACACTTCATTGGAATCCGACACTGCAAAAAACATAAAGCAGTTAGGAAAAGATGATAAAGAAAAAATATATATAAATGGGCCAAAAGAACCCTACGCACCTGTAGGGTCAAATGAACACCGTGCCTCTCAAGGACACGGTAAACAAACTTTGTCAATGGGAACCTAAGATTCCCATAGACAAAGAATGCAGCATAAACCCCGATCTTGCCTCTGGGGGCATCGTACACCGTCTGGTGGGGTTCAGGAAACTCAGGCTCGAGAGACTCGAGCATGAACTTCCTGACGACGTACCGATACAGGTCGCCAGGCAGAGCACACTGGCACTCGCCAGCAGTACTCTTATCATCAGCCGTAGATTCGAGATCACGAGACATCTTGTAAAAGAAGAAGAAAACGATTTCGGGAGAATGCTTGCCTGAAAAGGTTAGTATTCGCCGGAAATCGCAAAGAAGATGAAGAGAAGAGTGAAAGTGTGGATTACAAAGAACCCTCTCCCCCTTTATATACTAATCGCAATTAATGCGATGAAATTAATGCGGAAGAGAGAGAAAACGAAGGTGCAATGAAACTATGACACGTGGCAAAAAGCAAGCTGGCAACAGCTGTTGACAGGACGCATACCATTAATTTCGCGGCCACGCGCCCGAAAAATCGCGCCCACGCGCCTGAAAAAGCGTCTGGAATGACCATGTACTGTCACGTCACCATAACTTCCTGCACGTCCTGACACAGTCAGAAGAAACCGTCGCACGACGTTTCAGAGGTTTGGACTGTTCTTATCCTTTCACCAACTCTTCGAATTTCAAAATTCAAAATTCAAAAAGATTCAAAAGTAAGCGGGAAAATACCCCTTACCTTGGCAACCAAGTAACCGTAAGACGGATGCGGGTACAGTGTTAAGGCAAAACCCTTCACATACCTAGCACCCGCAGGGAATTGAAGCCAAGAATAACTTGGCAACCAAGTAACCGTCAGACGGATGCGGGTACAGTGTCAAGGCAAAACCCTTCACATACTTAGCACCCGCAGGGAATTGACGCCAGGAATACCTTGGAAGTAAAGTAACCGTAAGACGAGTGCGGGTACAGTGTCAAGGCAAAACCCTTCACGTACTTAGCACTCTGCAGGGAATTCAAACCAAGAAGGATCTTCTGGGCCATGCTTGCGGAAACGTGAATAACATCC
Source organism: Bidens hawaiensis (assembly GCF_021521415.1). Taxonomy (NCBI): domain Eukaryota; kingdom Viridiplantae; phylum Streptophyta; class Magnoliopsida; order Asterales; family Asteraceae; genus Bidens; species Bidens hawaiensis. The sequence continues at coordinate 13,233 of NW_027504276.1, read as the reverse complement.
CCGCACGACGGGAACGTCGAGAACTATATTGTTTGAAACTCCAAGATAGAATTGGTGGTTTTAGCATAATTGATCACTATGTTGAAAACTACCAAGACCCCATGGAGAATCCACAAGTGGGACTCAACGCTCCTGACGTGCGAGGAGGTTACAAACCTACCCGCTTCACACCCAAAGATCAAGCAGAAAAGTCGGGAATTTCTGCGTGACATCAGGAAAACCGCGGGATGAATCACCACGGAAAACCGAAAAACTAAACCCTTTTCAAAACCCCTTGCTAAGTCCAAAAGTTCACCTCACTTATTAATAATTCATGAGAAGAACATTGGACTGGGGGGACTTGAAGAGGTAGGTCCCAGCAGAGCCCAGTTGGACCCGCAAGACTCACCTTGAACAGGGACGTCTGCGCAATGACCAACTGCTCCAGCAGGACCCACCATGCTCAAAGAACCTTACGCTCAGTACGCCAGCTGTACCCGCAGGGAAAGCCTCCCAATGGTGAAGTACCCCGCCTGTTCCCGCAGCTGCGGATACAAGCCATCAGGGAAGGCTACCCGCACTAACAGCAAGGCTACACGCACAAGGCATTCGTTACTTCAGTAGTCACATGAAGGAATGAGCAAGGCGGGAACACTCCCGCCTAAATGAGCCAGTCCGTATGCTTCTGGAAGGTCTTTCGTACTATACCTACTAAGGTATGGGCGGAACAGACAATTTGACCAGAGCAGCCCATGAACTAATCACAGGGTGACAGCTCACCGACAACAATACGAGGAGGAGCACCCTCTAGTACTGTTTGTCACTATTAGCCGCTGCCTACTCACCAACCCTTACGATGGGACGTGCGCAGCCTACAGTTGGTGGAACAGTGCGTAGCTGGCAGTAAAGGAACAGTATACAGCCGACCTTATTACTGTTGGCCGTAACCTATCCACCAACCAGCATGGCCTGTGCGTAGTCCACTGTTGGTAGAACAGGAACACTATTCAGCCGGCTGTACCTGCTTGGAAACCTACCTTCGGCTATAAATACTCCAACACCTTGGAATGGTGAGGACATCATCTGATATCTCAATCTTATCTAGCAATCTCTTAATATACACTTATATTCAGAGCAATCTAGTCTGATTCTCACGCCGGAGGGTGGTCACAAGGAGGAACCCCCCCTTCTCAGTGACGAGCTTACGGTGTCTGTTTTGCAGGTCCCCTGAAGAACAACCTTCTCTGCTGGACCTCATTCTCGTGGGAAACATTACTTAACCCCCAGATTATCTATAATCTGCCTGTGGGTTCACTTAGTGTTTCTTCAGTTTCCATAGGTATGCCACATACAAATTTGATGTAATAATATCGTAATGTGTTTTGACACATGTTTTATTTCAGTGTGTTAACATTACAATAGTGCTTTAAAATCTGGATACGTAATTCACATTTACGGATTTGTTTTTTTGTTGTCCTTAAAGATTTTTTAGGAGGTCACCAATCCAATACATTACGCCCGGCCAAAATGCGTTGGTGCTATTTAAGGTAGACATTTCTTTTGAACCAAGAGTTTTTTTGTTCACAACCAATACGAAACTAGCCTAGAGTGTTACAACCCATCCCCTATGGACTCATTGTTCTTGATGAAGTTTGCACCATGATTCCATTCATAATGTAGGATTTGTTTTATAAGGTGTCCTCTAAACACCCCGATGACTCATCATCCACAATGACGTTTTGTCTCAACATTCTGAACAACATAAGGCTATCCGTTATGGTGGGGGGCATCGAAGCCCCTCCACCGTGCCACGTTAACGCCACGTCATCATCTCGTAGAAAACGGGGCATCGAAGCCCGCCCCACTATGGTTAATGCCCCTTGGGCGCCCCCTATATATATATATATAGGGTAAGGTTAAAATGAAAACCCATGTGAGTTGTGAAAACCCGCGAAAACCCTATTTAACATCGTTTTTTCTTTTTCTTTTTTTTTGTTATTTGTAATATATGTTGTAACATTTAATACAAAACATCGAAACATAAAAAAAATGTTTTGCTATTTTTAAACATTTTTTTACTAAATTTTATATATGTTTTCAGGAGAGAGGAAAAGTTATATTTATATTTATATTTTTTATTCACTTTAATTGTGGACCACAAGATTTAAACATTAATTAAAAACATGTGGTTGAGAATGCGTTTCTAGAATTTTCACAACTCAAGTGAGTTTTCATTTTATACTTAGCCTATATATATATATATATGTGTGTGTGTGAGAGAGAGAGAGAGAGAGAGAGCCCACCGTGCCCATCGTCCCCTCCACCGCTCCCCCCACGCCTAACGACGTCCCCCGACGGTGTTTGAAGCCCACCGCTCCCCTTTTCCACCTTCCGCCCCCCCATAGCATTTGGTATAATAGTAACTTAGACACCATAGATGTTGCACCACAACCCAACTAGTACACGTGTCACAATACAAACAAATGAAGAGAATTATTGAGTTTATTTTATATATTCAGCATCTAATGGATTTATTTTGAATTAAAAAATAGAGGTTATTAACTGAATCGGTGTCACAGGTTAGGTTATTTGACATGCCAAAAATGGTTACGGAGTAACCTATTTTGACCATGTGAACCAATTAACGTTTCGGTTGTTAGCCTATAACCCATAGCGTGATTAACTGATATTTACAACTCTTTTAAGTCTTAAGTCTCACTATCGGGGTTACAAAGGTCTCATTGAGTTGGGCTGCGTCTATGAGGCCTGGTGGTTACCTTTTTTCCCACAATGATAATTATTCCTCATTGTTCCTCCTTTTGACATTTGTCTTCAACTTTCATACCTATTATAATATCGAATATCATTCACATAAAGTTGAAGCTTTTCTAAACTATATTTCTAAGTTATTAACCACCAGTGTCAATTGTTATCATTGCCACATACCCCACCACCATATAATCTGAACAACCTTAGATTCGAATTCCCAACACAGATTTATGAAATTACAATTTGAAACCCAAACTAAGAAAGAATGATTTAGAAACCGAAAACCAAATGCCAAAAATTCAAAAGGCAAACTAAGAAAGTTGGATTTAGTTATTTAAAATCCAAAAAATTATAACGAATTTGTGTGAGAGAAATTTCAGTTATGATTAAAGTGTATTCCTATCAACAACTATACTATCTCTACAAAAGTACAACATGTGTTATGTGATTTGTCGTTTTTTATTTCGCATTCCTAGTATTTGTAAGAATTTCAAATTATTATGAGTGTTACATCGATTGAGCATTCAACATTTTTTTCATTCTATAGCATTCTAAATTCATAGTTAAGTTATTACATGCCGTTCATTATGCAGCACATATAGGGTCCAATAACAATTAACAACTGATATCATAATAGATAATAATACATCACATATGGGACCCAACAAATGTTTATCTACTAACTCCCATTTACCAGGTTCCTCTTTAACTTTAAAGATGCCAGCAATGATTTCAAACAAGAAACTCTCTTATTTTACTCCATTTTACTTGCAAAGAATCACAACTAAAGAGGGGAGTTGCCGGAGTCGACGGAGCTAGGTCTGACAAAGTTGGTTGAGATGAAGAAGAAAAAAAAATATGTGAAGGTGCGGGGGTTAGTGATTTCTTTTCTCTGGTTTCTTTTTTAACTAAAATGGAAAAATAATCAATTTATATGAATTTATCATCAATATCACTTAATAGAAAAATCGAAATCACTGATACCATGTTGACCAAATTCGTATTTTATAAAACAAAATCAGCATTTATAAATTATTACATTAGACCATCCATCTAATTAACTGAAAATAATAATTTGTTAGGATTCGGATTAAACAAAAAAAAGGTGTGGGCCTGTTAACGTAGCGGGTTTAAATGGACTAGAATGAGATGGGTCCTATCTCCTTTTATTTATTTTTCAATCTCATTTCTTTATTAAACTGTAAAGTAATAACTAATAATCATTTTAATTCATATGTTTGGTAGTCTTTTAATGGTTATTAAGAGGCTGCATTTTATTGATTCACAACCTCTTAATGGTAACGATCAAGTTCGGCCGTGAGTTGCTTGAGGTTGTCTTCTAGCTTTGCCTTCCTTCTATCTACATAACAGTGTTCGAAACGTAAAGTTTCGACCTTATCATGCAGCTCTGGTTCCGCTGTTCCGCCTCTATGTTGACCAAGGCCGGCTCAACACGTCCGTGGAGGCCTAAAACTAACTAAAATGTTTGAGGCCTTTTCCTTTTATTTTTGTTTTGTGTATAGCGCTGGAGAGTATACAAGAATTATAGAATATGGAATATGCAGTGATAATAGATATGAAACAATTCTCCTTAGCTTGTGAAACATCAATGAGTTACCAATTCTAAAATAACTCTATTTTAAAATCTCATAATACATAGCTCCTACTTAAAATGGAGGCCCTCTAAACTGGAGGCCTAAAGACATTGCCTTATCTAGTTTACCCAAGAGACGATCCTGATGTTGACACTAACTAGCTCGTCGATTCTCTCGCGTAAGCAAATGAGTTCCCGAACTACATCTATTGGCACCTCTCATGGTCTTTCATAACTTAGCCTCCATCTTCTCCTCTCCATAAGGTATATATGTCAAAATAATGGGAAGTGATAGCCATTTATAAACACACAAGAGGGCAAAACACAAGGCAACCATTAACATGTCAACTCTTAACAATTCAAACTTAAGGTTAGCTCTTAACCATTAAAAGATTATGAATCATTAAGAGGTAGAGGCTTTTTGGTAGCCTCTTAACAATTATTAAGAGGCTACCTCTTAACCCTTAAGAAATGACTGTTAAGAGGCTACCAAAGTCCAAAGAGGCTCGTGGTCTCTTAACGACCATTAATAAACTACCAAACAACCTGTAACTTCAAAACCCAATGTTTCTCTTAAACAATAAATTCTTTATTTTTCTTTCTTTTCTATACCTATTCGCAATCTCACACACACCCCAAACATACAAAATGTCATTTTTATTCATATGAACATAAAGCTAGTGCATCAAGTTTAAAAAATATATCTTACTATACTAATAAAAGAAAATACTGGTTGTCACACATCAGTCTCATATTTATTCTTGACAATTTTTTCTCTCCTAAATTCTAATCTCCAATCTCTTTAATTCTAGATATTTGTAGTAATGATATTAATGTATGACAATTTAAGATTGTTATTTATTTTAAGAAACTATTAAAAAATAAAATCAAATATAAATGTTTTTAAAATTTTACATATCATACACCAGTTGAATAAAACAATATTTGAGAACCACTACCAATAGTCAAACAAAAAACTTAATTAAATTAATGAAAACTCTATCTATTGTGTTTAATTATACGTATATATAAAGTAATAAGAATAATTAGTTGAGAAGAAATATCCATAAACAAGAAAAAAGTTTATATTCTTTATTTTTTATTTACATTCTGTTTACAAATAGATAAAATACTTTATTATAGAAGAAAGTAAGAGATTTTTTTGAAGCCCACTAATTTCTTTCTTGTCAATAAATTTACATTTTCGTCTAAGTAAAAAAATAAAGAAACTCATATAAATAAAAAAGACAACAAAATTTCCTATAATCATCGGGTAATTTCAATATCATTTTGAACGAGGAAGAAGATTTGTAACTTAATAATTGAAATAATGTATTAAAGAAAAAAATCATGTTGATGATGAATTTGATTTGTTGTCATTAAATAAGGTGACGGGTGATTTTGTAGGCTTGCTTAAATTAAATTTGTAAATCAATCAAAATAAATTTATAAATCATGCATGAAATTTGAATTCATACCAAAATTATCCACCAATCAATATTAGTTAACTTCAATCAATGATTTCATCCATGATTCAATACAAATTCCGAATCCGGATACATTACATCCATACATTTATTTAACACAATCATATTCATTTGTTCATCTTCACAAATAAGTTAATACAAAAATTTTATGCAAGAGATTTTCTCGAATTTTTAAATTTTATATTTTAAACTTCTTATCTATATATTATACTTATCTTTTACCTTTAATTAGTGTTGTTTTTTTCTTTCAAATAATTTATCTTATTGATTTTAAAATTTAAAAAATCCCGTGTATTACTCGGGTTCTGAGACTAGTGTAATTAATATATTTAGTGATTAAGAACAAAATAAGAAATTTAAGTTACTTATTTTGAAGTTTGATTTTTAATATTATTTTATGTTTTCCATATTCAACACCTTTGCAAAATCAAACTTCTATAATTAACATTTGAAATATTTTATTTTTGAAATTATTATGTTTCTTAAATTTTGGATACTGCGACGTGACTATTTATATTTACGTTTCGGTATCAATTTCATTCGAAACCAATCTGGGTTAAAGATGATATATTTTTAATTTATTTACGTAATAATGCTACTCTAAATTTCGAATACAAACGTCAATGTTTCTACGTACGCCTCAATAAAATTTTTATTCAATATTGAGCTCACGTAATGCGTAACCAAAACAAATGGTTAAATATTATATATTTTTTTATGTTTTCTTCACGACAACTTGATTTTGTGTAAATATTTTCTTTTTATATCTACGTTTAAATATAAATTTATTAAAACCAGATCGGTCATTACGTGCACAAAAATTTCAGCAACTTTGTATCTTAACATGTATCAACGCTTACACCGCAACGTACGTGCCGTTTACTAGTATATAATAAAACTTCATGCCGGCAAATACATAAAGGAAACATGAAAATATGTCACAAGTCAAAAAACAAAAAGAACATTATGGCAATGGCATAACATAGAAAACAACATAAAATGGTCCTCAAAAAACCACCACCATCAACCACCTCCACCATCACCACCAGCATAACCACCACCACCACCACCACCATGGCCTCCATGAGAACTTCCGCATCCGCTCCCACCAACGTCAGCCACATGTGTTGCACCAACCATCACAACCGCAGCACCTGCAGCTTCATGACCGCCGCCAGTGTTACTACCAGTGTTGTCAGCATGGTGCCCACCGTCATCACCTCCACCGCCACCAACACGACGCCCCACAGATGATCTGTCAAGTGCCACCGATTCCTTAGCCTTCTTCTTCTTCTTCCCACCACAAAAGTTGAAACAAGCACACATATTTTCACAATCAGTTGTGATTGTGAGTGTCACTGATGTGAAACCAATTAACCTTTTTATAATCTGAAATTGCGATATTACAGCTCAACAAAGTCTAAAAGGACTACTTTTGTTTAATGGTGTTGCATAAAAGCATGTGTTTTGGTTATTCTCTATGATTAAAGATAAAGCAAGATGCTAAATCAACCAATAATTGATTTCCCGTTAATTCAATGACAAATAAAAAATAAAAATAGAGTATTTTTTCTCAAACTAGTGTTGATGGAAGAAAATATTTACTATTTTAGTATTTATTCAAAACTATTTACCAAAATAGTGTTAGATGAAAAAAAAATATTTACCATTTTTGTGTTTTCTATTTATTTTGTATTCATCTTATACATTTAAATCTAGTTTTTCCATTAGCTGGTTTATTATTTATTTTTGTTACATATTCCTTACACATGTTTTATCTGATAAATTTAATAACCTTTTTGTAAGGCCCCTTTCCAGTGGCCATATTTTCGTGCGGGTTGGATTTACTTATGTTAATTAAAATCATACGCGAAATATAAAATCAAGCATTCTTACAAAACATAAGTACTTTGTTTTAAGTAAAATAACATAGGTCTTAAACATTAAACATAATAACACGTGAATCTTCCTTCTCTTCGATGTAAGTCTTCATTTATTGCCACGTGTCTCCCTCTAAGTAACCTGCTCATTCTATTCACTTGCGTGCATACTAAAAGTCAGCTACGCTCCGTGAGTTCTAGTTACAATAAACATACATTACATTCACTTACTTATTAATACGCATACGAAGATACGTATTAAATACTTACCTGCTCGTCTATCATTCATACATACATACATACATACATACATATGTTCATACATTCTTTCATAATTCATATTGTCTTACTTATTACTTCTATGCTTACATTACTTTCATATTACTCATTCGCTTTAAAGAGCATTTCGCCCTACACGCCTCAAATATTATTTGGGTCAGGTGCCCTTCATACCTCGGATATTATTAGGGTCCGGTGCCCTTTGTACCTCAGATATTATTAGGGTTCGGTACCCTTCATCGTACCATACAACCATACATACGCTCATTACATACCTTTATTAACTTCAAGTGTGTGTGTGTATAACTACGTGCATATTAATTAATCATTCTATATCGTCTAACAAACATTCACAGATAATCATCTAATATACGCTTACCACTTAATTGTATTATTTAGCACATCGTAGTATGCACACAGCCCCGAAAACATAACACGGAAAGGGGCTATGACTCACTTGTAGTCGATTCCGCTCAGAATTAATCGTGATTCCTTTCCTCAGTTGAGCTCGACTAACTGTTAATAAGTTGCATATATTAATTCTCTATCCTTAATTACTTTACATTCCTAAGTTAACGGTTCTAACTTGTAAGTTAGCTAAACCGAACTTCACTAGTAAACGAAACCGAACTTTATAACTTAAGGAAATCGTACTTACAAGTTATGGTTCTTTAATGAGTTTATAAGTTATTGGTTACTTAAACGAGCCATCTCTGGTTGAGTCTATGTTTTTATTTGAATCGGGTTTAGGTTGAGTCTACTATGTTCTAGCTGACATGTATTTGGTTCGGGTCTGCCTTTTTTCATTGGTTAAGTACTCGAATCGAGTCCCCCCCCTTTATCGAATCCCCGAGCGGGTCGAGTCTTGATATCGTCGAAATTATACATATTATTATATAAGTATTTCCTATACTTTTAAGTGCTTTTAGCTAAGTTTATATTAAACATTACTCTTAGTTGGTTCATATTTAAAGTTTTAAGGTTAGAAGAGATAACGAGCTAAAAATGAATAAAATACAATCAAGTCTTTGATTGGTTGGTTTTAGTTACATTTAATTATTTATTTATTATTGGTGCACCATTATTACGGGTGGAGAGAATGCAACATTATAAGTCCATTTATCATGTCAACAATCATTTATATCATCAAATATATGATTAATGTAGTGGTGAAGATGGCATTCAAATAAAAATGAAGACTCCATCAATTATTAATGTTATCCGTTGGAAGAAAAGAAAAGAAAATCATGTGGATTTAACAAATTCTTTGGTTTACACGTTAGTGGAGGACAAAACTTATCAAGACCAACCAAAATTCATGTCACTAAGAATGAAATGGGAATATGACGTTGGTTGGCAAATAAACTAAATTTCTAGTGTAAGTATAGATTATTCGTTGGGTCAGAATTACTAGTCAAGTTAGTAGGCTGTTGATAAATGGAGTTAAAACTGGATTGGGCCCATAAGTCTACAACATGCAGCCCTACAATTTGATGTCGGCAATAAGGAGGTTTTAAAAAAGGAAGACCCTACGGAAAAAGGAGGACGGAAGACATAAGGACATCATCATCATTATTATTGGCTTTAGTATCATAAGAGCAAGTCCTTGGTTCAACTAGATAGTGTCCGGATTCAACACCTACTCATCAAAACAATATTATAATTCTGTTTGAATTTATTATTTTCGTCATGAATTTATTGTTTGAACCTATTTATTTTCTTTTGTTCTTGAGTGTTATTCGACTAAACCCTTAGTCTGTCTAGGCTTATGATGAATCTTTAATTCACATTTTATTTTATTTGGGATTTGCTTTTCGTTATGGGTTTATGAATCAGTAAAGAGTTTAATATTATTTATTTGATGTATATGTGCGCTTGGTTTTATTTTGTGAATGTTATTGTTTCACAGAGTCTTTGGTGATTGTTTCATATAATAGGATTCTGTTAGGTCATTTACTGTGTTCTCTTAACTAGTTTGTGATTGATTTATAATAAGATCATAGAAACAATATTATTAACCGAATAAATAAAAGTGTGCGGCTAACCTACAAAGCTGTAAGGTGATAGGTTATTTGATAGGTCTTGGTTGATTAAGATTGCTAGATTTAGTTCTTCATAAGTAGTCGTCTATGTTTGATTTTTTATCTTTATCTATTAATGTCGAATGAATTTATTAAGCTGTCTTTGATTTCCGCGATGTAAGGCAAGATTTCGTTTAAAGGTACTCGTTCATAATTAGTTAGGTAACTGTAAGGAAGTCTAATATTTAAACTGGTATTTTTAAGAACTTGTTAGAAACCCATAGGTGTCTTCTTGAGAAGGGTCATGGCTCCTGTTTGAGTTTTCTTTTAAGTAACTATTTTACGATCTCAGTTCCATAAAAAAAACATTTTTCCGACTAATTAATAACTGAAACTTTGGAATTTTAGCCTAGGTGGTTTATCTATCATCATCTGAAATAACTCCAAGTTCTAAGTTGAGTCGTATTTAATTCTATTAATTAGTTTTAATTAGTTTAAAATTAGTATTTTAGTAAAACCCCTCAAAATAATATAAACAAATATTCCTGTCTATAGTTAAGTCTAATTTAGCTAGTTTACGTCATTTAAAGAGTCTCGTGGGCTCGATATCCGGACTTACTTAGCTGTAGTATAGTCGACCAGTTCACTTGCCGGTTAGTAGTTTAGTCGAGTTTTAGAGAGTCTAGAGTACTACTTAGTGTCTCAATTAGCGTTTATTTAGTTAATAAATTAATAACTACTTTTAGCACATCAAGTTTTTGGCGTCATTGCCGGGGACTTTTGGCGATGTGTTTATTAGCTTTGATTAGACTTACTTGCTAGGTTAATATAGTTTAGTTAATTATTTTTAAATTTGTTTAAATTTCTTTAATATATAGTTTATTTCCATATTATCTGCCATTAATAAATAAATAATTAAGTGTAACCAAAACCAACCAATCGGAGACTTGATTGTATTTTATTCATTTTTAGCTCATCGTCTATTTTAACCTTAAAACTTTAAATATGAACCAACTAAGAGTAATGCTCAATATAAGCTTAGCTCAAAACACTTAAAAGTGTAGGAAATACTTATATAATAATATGTATAATTTAGACGATATCAAGTCTCGCCTCACTCTCACTCGACTCGACTTAGGTCGAGTCCTTTACACTCGCAGTCGAGTCCTCCATGCAGTCGAGTCAATGAGTTGGTTTCATTGACCCTATTGAGCCAATCAGGCCTCTCGAGCTAGCCGACCACCTCATACTCCACTCGACTCAAACTCGAGTCGAGACTCTTTTATTTGGGTCGAGCTACTCAATTCAGTCGAGTCCAGTTTTAGTTGATTTCCCTACACCCACTCGACTCGTTGGAGTCGAGTCATTCACCGCCAGTCGACTCAAGTATTGAGTCGAGTCTACTTAAGCCCAGTCGATTGAACTTGAGTCGAGTCCTCCTTATGTCCCATCGGTTCGAGTCACTCCCACTACAATCCGATTTTGGGTCTAATTCTACCTTCGATCCGACTTGGGAACCGAATCCCATACCACTCGAGTTGATTGGAACTCGGGTCCCTTTAGCCGTTCGAACCTCATCGCTCAGAACCGAACTTAGTGTGTGTGTGTGTGTGTGGTGTGTGCGCAGCGTGTGTGTGCATATATATAGGCTAAGTATAAAATGAAAAACCCAATTGAGTTGTGAAAACTCTAGAAACCCATTCTTAACCACATGTTTTTAATTAATATTTAAATCTTATGGTCCATAATTAAAGTGAATAAAAAATGTAAATATAAATATAAATTTTTCTCTCCTCCTGAAAACAGTATATAAAATTTAGTAAAAAAATGTTAAAAAATAGCAAAACATTTTTTTTTTTGATGTTTCGATGTTTTGTATTAAATGTTACAACATATATTACATATAACAAGAAAAAAAAAACGATGTTACATAGGGTTTTCATAACTCAAATGGGTTTTCATTTTAACCTTTATATATATATATATATATATATGTGTGTGTGTGTGTGTGTGTCCATATCTTGTTAAGCTATTCAACCTAAACCAACTTTCTTATTTGGTTCGATTAGAGTTCATTTCATTTTCAAGTTACAAGGTTCCGTTTTCGTTTCTAGCTTACAAGACCCGTTCAATTATTAATTGATACCGTTTGAGGATAGATGAAGATTAATGAAAAAGGATTAACTCTAACATATTACATGCCTTGTAGATGAGACTAATTGGATCTTGAATATCTTGAAATCCTAGGTGAGCTCTCCTTAGATTTAGAATGGAATAATTGGAAGGAATGTTTGTGTGCAGGAGGTGAGGTGTGTATATGTATGATGATTGTCTGATGATGATGAAATGATGAGGACAAGACAATAATTAGGGTTTTAGGATATTTAGGACTTAAAAACCCCAAGGCCCATAAGCTTTTAGCCCCATAATCGTTTTTAAGTCCATAACAACCCAAGACTTATCCTTTTATCCAATCTCAATTTAATAACTTTAAATAAACAACACACGATAATTAAATAAAACTTATTTTATTTATTAATTTCGAAAACGTGGATGTTACACTTTTTTTATATTTTTTTTATCGATAAACCTTTTTCATATTTTTTTCAACAACACGTTCTAAATCTTTTCTTTCTTATTTCTTTTCTAATTTGTCATTTTGTTTAAATATATTCGTTTTATGAATTTTGTTTTTTGGGTTTGGTTTGGTACCGTAACGAACCTGATTGACACCAAACATGTTCGTGTTGAATAGCCGGGTCGCAACGTCTGTGTTTTACTAACGTTCAAGTTTTACTGATTCCAATTGATTTTTTTTTGTTTTAAATATGTTCATTTTATAAATTTATACTTTTGGTTTTGATCCGGTGCCGTAACAAACCTAATCCATACTTATAAAATTCGCGTTGAGTAGCTTCCGCGACTTATTTGTTTTAACCAACTTACAAAACCACCATCTAAACATAAAATAAGAATAAGCTTAAGCTTAGTGACAACGGATATGCATTGAAGTGAAGACAACTATGGTTGGTGGTGGTAGCTGACAGTCAAGACAGTTGGAGTTTGAAGAAATCTAGAGGTGTTTTAAGATGCCGATAACGAAAGCAACCAAGAAATTGAAATTTCGTTTAGGCAACGTCAATTTTCCCAAATAAGCTCTACAACTGATTCAAGATGCCGATAATGAAAGCAGCCAAAAAAATTGAAACTTCGTTTGGAAATGA
>NW_027504275.1:0-21376 GCF_021521415.1 Bidens hawaiensis | reverse complement strand
ATAGTTTTTTAATTAAAGATCTTGGATTGCTCAAATATTAGGTTTTTAATTAATTAGATCTTGGATTGCTCAAATATTTTTTGGGTATTGAAGTTTTTAAAACTGATAATATGAAACCACCCTGGTCCGGAAGGGCTGACGTGTCACAATAATATGGTTACCGAACAAAAGACATAATTTCTTATATATTTATTTGCCAAAGATGATAACACTTAGACAAGGTAAAAACTTAAGGTTAATTTACAAACTAGCACGGTTGAAAAGATATTTTATTAGGATCCTGATATTTATTTCTCGCTCTTATTCCCGGCCAAAGTAACATGTGGAACCTGTATATAAAAAAATCAAATAACGGAATGAGCCAAATGCTCAGTACGGAATAATAGACTCTACTCATTAATAATTCAGTGAAACGTAATTGAGATTTAACTTACAGTTGATGATATGATGCAAGTAACCTTATTAAATAAATTATGACGTATCAATACGGATGTACCCATGAGCGAACATAAGAACGTGAAAATATACAGGTAGCTACTCCTGCATATTTATCACACGAGATGGCAAGTTTGCACACACCCCCTATCCATCTCCATAGTATTAATCCTAGGATTGATCTATACGCCTCCTAATAGCCATATGTACCACACTTGTACTTAAGAGATGCCGTGAACTGATTCACACGTCACGGGTGGTGCACACGTTGTCGATGCCGCAACAACATGCTCGTAGGGACACTCCACGAGAAGCGACACACAGGGTACCGGAATACAGATGATCTTATTCATATAACTTATAGCAATTATATTTTCGTAACATATATCGGAACATGCGATAATTAGTATAATTAAATATAACCTATCGCATGATGTCAAGTTAAAATTCCTTGTCATAGTCATAATAGGAATTCAATGGTAATTCCAACTAAATCGATATTTGTAAAGACGTGATGAGTTTCCAAAGTATATGAAATAAATGGGTTTATAACAATAGAATATGAAGCAATAAGAAGTGGGGTAAGGATCCGTACCTTTTTATGTTCCAAAACATGCTAACTTGTTTAGGAGCGTCTTAGTTATCTACATACGAGTATAGTTATCTAATTAGGTATTATATTTAGAACTTTACAATTAGTTTGGAATGATCACATACTGACTATATGTTTATTATTGTTAGAACAAAATCTATTTAATATATGTATAATAGTGCATAACTATTAAACTTTTTAATTTCCGTACAAACGTTTTTATTCTATATGTACATTTTTCGTAATTGTTTTAATTGTAATATTCTTTTGATCATGAGATGAACCTTTATTCTTTGATCTTTTTAATAGTACTTTTATCTATAATACCAATTATTTTCGTTACTTACAGAAATAAAGTTTTTAGTATACAATGAGAACAAATTATTTTTCAAATAACAAATCTTAAAAAAGGGTTTCACAATTTAACAAGTAAATAAAACAAAATTCTAAAGTTAGCAAGTAAAATATGAAAAATTACCCACTGAATGTAGTTTGGATAAATGAGTGGTTCTTTTAAAATAATAGAATCATATTATTAACTAGTCATGCTTCATCACTTCATTGGTATGAATAATGAAATAATAACCAGGGACTTTTTCTTTTTCTTTCTTTTATCCGTCTCTTATATACATATATACACAACACATAAGTAAGTAAGTGAAACTTTTAAGTGTGTGGACACTACGTTAGGATGAACAATAGGTAGTGAGTAATAGATCGGTTCCGTTGTGATGTCGCATGGTGATTCGGAGTAGCTACGGAGTGGAGATAGGGAAAAAATCAATTGTTTTGCTTCTTGCATTTATACCGATCTCGTCGGAAAGTACATGTTGACTGGAAAATGTTTTTGAGTTCTACGAGAGATATCGAAGTGACCAAGTTATCAAGAAGGTGAAATATAGGCAGTGTGGTTATTTTGTGGGTGTTTTAGTTTGGTTTTGACTCGTCGGAAATTTAACGTAAATGATGGTGAAAGCTTTACAACCCCAACTTTTCTTAGTAACCAAGGTGAAGATGGATAGGGTATAGTTTTGTTTTTGGTTGCCGGAAATTTTAATCAGTACCGGAACTTGTGTGTCGGAGGATGTGAGTATTAAAGGTACGACACGTCTATTTATATTCATTTTCCTTTGTGATGGAGGTAATCTACGTAAGCTAAGATCAATACCTTCATCAAAAGAACCTGTGTCACTTGTTATTATTCTTTCCTTCTTTTACTTATCTTTTAGTTTATCTCTTGTTATTATATTTTAACAATAAATATTTGTATTTTAAATAATTTAGTATTTGTTTAGTTGTCACAGTTTATTTAGAATTTTAGAGATAATATCATAAAACTTTAACAAAAACTTATAGGCAAACTTATTTATTTGTCACATACTAGACCGGGATATTTCTTTTTCAGTGCAGTTCTTAAGTCCAATCTATGCATAGTCCTATAATGGCTCATTTGAGACCGGCATTAAGGGTCTTAAGAATACTTGAAGAAATGTCCAGATCAAGGTGTGTTGATTAGTAAAAGGTATGGTCTTAATATCACTGCTTATGCAGATTAAGATTGAGGAAAATGATTCATAAATAGGAGGTCTGTAACGGGTTTTTGTATTTTTCTGGGAAAATCGTTGATTTCTTGGAGAAGTAAAAAAACAAAGCAACCGTTTTCTCGGTCATTCGGCTGAAGCTGAATACCGAGCGATGTGTACAGTAACTGATGAGATAATTTGGCTAGTTAATGTCTTAAAAGAGTTGAGAGTTGATGTTAAATTGCCATTTGTGTTGCATTGTGACAATAATGTTGCAATCTATGTATCTGCCAATCCAGTGTTTCATGATCGAACTAAACATTTCGAGATTGACTTGTTTTTCTTGAGGGAGAAAATTGCTTCTGGTACTATAAAAGTAGTAAAGACTGACTCTTCGAATCAACTTGCTGATGGGTTCACAAAAGGGTTGTTTTCTGTTCAACAACATAATTGTGTAAATCGCTAGGTCTTATTGATTTGTTTATATATTGAATTGAGGGGGATGTCAAAATGTTATAAAAAATAAACTTTAATTCAATATTATATTGAATGTTTTGTATCTTTTAGCTTTGTTTGTATGCTTAATGAGGTATTGTTGTATATACAATATAAGTTTGGAGAATGGGTTAAATTGGACTTGTAGATGGGCTTAAGGAAGCTGTTGGGCTTAAGGTAGGAAGCATCTATTGGGCTTCTACTTCTGAATTCTTTCAAGTCTCATGGTCTGCTATAACTTAAACCGGGTTTGTTTATTATACCGGTTTAGTTTGTTACAATGGCTGATATAAACTTAGATAGATAAATTAGTTAGAGATATTTTCTAAAAAAAAACCTACAAACTCTCTCTTCTCTTGTTATTCACCCTGTTAGGGTTTGATGTGGTTCGTATACTGAGTGCATCTTGTAATCCGATCATCATAATGATGATCTGAATATGTTCTTGGTTCTTTCTTATACTGTATCTTCTTTCTGTGTAATCGATTGAAGAATTTGTGTTGTATTGTTGGGGTTTCTGTTGAAACAAAGAAGATATTAGTTTTGTGACAACAAAACCTCTTGACCTACAAAAACATATTATTTTAAATTGAAATCTTTAGGGTGTGTTACTTCAGCAATAATTAATTTGTACTGATAATTTTTTAAAGTGGTTCGCATAAGACGTTCGGTGTCATTTTTATGTGCTCTAGTGATTATAACAATATATTTGCAAAAATAATAAACACATGAAAGCTATATACGTTAACAAAAATATGACCTAGATAAAAGTCGTTTTATCGATTTTATTCGCCACTGAAACAAAGAAAAGGTGTTGGGTTAGACATGTATGTACTCATACATCATAATGGGTTGGTTCTTGAGTATGGAATGGGAGTACGTAGGGTGTCAATTGGTGAAATTGAATTAGAGGAAAGACAATATTGCATTGCAATGTTGGAACAGTGTATTCTCTGATGGATGGTGTATCATCATAAACACATCAATGGAACAAATGTATTTTAAGTTAATTATTTTGGTTTGGAAAGCATGTTTGAATCGCGTCCCAACTTTTGAGACCTTGTCTAAATAGGTATACTGATAGGTTTAGATATTTGCAAATTATGTGGTGCCCTTACAAAGAATAACAATCATATGTTGGTAACATGTGATTTTGCATATATGGTTTGGTCATACATCTAGACTTGGTGCAAGATCTCGTCAATTTCTATTGATTCGGTATTATTGACTGTCCTCCCTAACAATCTTTCACTCTCAAAGCCTAATAAAGAAGCTCTACAAACAATAATTAGTAAGGATGACTGATGCAGGAGCATTTATATTTAATTAGAATCTTTTATTTTTGTTAGTTTATCTTTTATTATTTTGTGTTTATTTTGTTTCTAAGTTTATCTTTTTTCATGTCTAGTATAAATAGGGTTTTGATTGTTTAGTTTTATAAGTTTATGGTTGAATATTAAATTGAAGAATTTTGTTCTTGGAACCTATGGTTCAGCTTTGGGTTCTCAAATGGCTCAACATGAATATGAATACTTGCTTGCTTGTAGATTAGCCGCCTATGTTGCTTCACGTGCCCACGGTAGAGATTGGTATTCTACTAGCAGAGTCGCCGCTAGAGGCAGAAGTGGAATCTATCCCGACCCGCGGGATCTTGAAGAGATCAAACGACTCCGACAACGAGTTCGCGATCTTGAGGAGATTGAACGGCTCTGAAAACGAGTCCGTGATCTCAACGCGGGATCTTGAAGAAATCAAACGACTCCGACAACGAGTTCGCGATCTTGAGAAGATCGAACGGCTCCGAAAACGAGTCCGTGATCTCAAGTTGCAACGTGAGATGCGTAAGGTGGAAACCGAGTTGAGCACCGTCGTCTCGGATGAAGGTGACGACGGCGATGAGCATCCATTTTACTATCACCCACCTCGGTTCGACGGACTGATCTATCTAGAAGAGTGTTTATCGAAAGACAAACCCATATTCGATGAAGACGAGATTGGTTTTGATGGAGAAGAATGTCGGCTGGTGAAAAATCTTCTTAACGGAAATGATGAATCAATTTCCAAGATTAGTAATATTGATGAAGATGAAGACTATGGCAGTAGCCCTACGGTGGTGATAGGTGGTCCGATGGTTATTAGTGGCGTTGAGGCGGATGGTGGTGGTGTGAAAGCTCCAATAAAGTCAGAAAATATTGTGGCTGGATTGAA
Organism: Bidens hawaiensis; assembly: GCF_021521415.1. Classification (NCBI taxonomy): domain Eukaryota; kingdom Viridiplantae; phylum Streptophyta; class Magnoliopsida; order Asterales; family Asteraceae; genus Bidens; species Bidens hawaiensis. The sequence goes on along the minus strand of NW_027504275.1, from coordinate 16,123 downwards.
TGTTCTACGAGATACGTATCGTTTGAATTTTGGAAAATCCAATATTACCGATTACGTAGGGGCTGTTGACTTGCAAATGTTACAACCAATACGCAAATGCAAATAGAGGAAATTATGGTAGTGGGACCACTCAATAGGAAGTATAAAATTATACAAAACAAGGAAGAAAATAAAGTTTTCAAATATGAGGCCATTCTCCATAATAATTGTGAGTTACCAATTATTTTCATGGTTGTCATGCATAAGGAAGGAGATGAAGTGATTAATTGGGGTGTTGGTGATTTAATCGAAAAATGCAATCACTTTCACGAAGGATTTAGTTTGCAAAATATTTGTAGTTCTAGTGGTTTAAACTGAGCCAAAGATTTAAAAACATAAGTTGAATCGGTTTCTGAATCGATAGTGAACAAGAGGCAGCTCAATGTTCCTTTCGACCCAGGTGGTACACGCCCCAAGTTGGTTGAGGTGACCTATGAAGTTGAATTGTTTATTTGGGTTGTGATAATAATAAATCGAAATGATCTTTCGTTTGATTCGAGTGGCTTTGATCGGAAGGCAAAACTCGATGACGAGTTTTTTCGAAGACGAGGAGTATGACGCAGGAGCATTTATATTTAATTAGAATCTTTTATTTTTGTTAGTTTATCTTTTATTATTTTGTGTTATCTTGTTTCCAAGTTTATCTATTTTCATGTCTGGTATAAATAGGGTTATGATTGTTTAGTTTTATAAGTTTCTGGTTGAATATTAAATTGAAGAACTTTGTTCTTGAAACCTATGGTTCAGTTTATCGGTCTTTGATTAACTAAAGTGTCATGAGCCATTTGAATGCTTTCGTTCCCGCATCAATAACGTCGTGGTGCATGTGAAGAGTAAGGAACAATAAGACTTTCAACAACAAAGGGACTAATTCAGTCACCACATGCAAGTCTAGGGGTTTTCTTTCTATCAAAATAAGGCAAAATTAGCTCATCTTGAATAAGCAAATTGGTTTACGTTTATTATTGTATCCTCTCATCCATTGTGAGAGTGCTTGCTTTTTTTTCTTTAGCTCCTTGTGAGGGTGCTTTTTTTTTTTCTAGCTCTTGCTAGTTTTTATAACATCTCCATCATTCAAAAAATAGTCAATAATTGTAGCTATTGTCCTTTTCCCCTCAATGGCTTTGTATACGTGCTCATTGTTATTCAAACGGTTACATAGTCGTCTTATATCTTTTTTACTAAAACAACATATAAAAACAAATGATCAATTATGTCAACTTAAAATCGGGGTGGATGCCATTAAACCACCATACATGATATATGGGTGTAAATGGGGACATTAAAACGTATGAGAATAATCATTTATTTATTTTTTTGTAAAAAAAGGAATTATATTTCTCATTCACAACAGGGTAAAAGGAAAAAACACTTATGCCGACTTTTTCTACCAAATGTTCCTACGTTTTTTTTTTCAAAATTGATTTGCCATCTCGGCGACCGAAGGCCATTTTGGTGGCTACCATTTTTTATAAACCCCTCGGCCTCTACCACCGCCACCTGAACCTCTAGGAAACCTGTCATTCCGTCGATCAGAGAAACCAACTCTTCCTCCTTGAGAGAAATCACCGCCTCTGCCACCACCACCACCTCTCCGGTTACCAAAACCTCCACAGCCATCACCATATCTTCCCCTTGACTGTTCTCTTTCTTGCAACGGCGGTAATTCTTTCACAATCACCAACCTTACACCACCACCATTCTCCTGCCCTGCGTGTATTCATGCATATTCAACACCAAAAGTTAAAAGACCCATAAACACATTTTTTTATACGTCATTAAGGCTTATTGTTACCAAAACTACATATATCCTCCTTATATATTTGTAGGCGATCATGAACAGCTTAAATGAACATATTTTCTTGTTCGTGTTTGTTGGTTAAGAAAATGAACATGTTTGTATTCATTAATGTTCGTTCGTTAATATTCTAAACGAACATATATGAAAGCAAAGTAATATAAAGTAACTCAAACGGACACCAATTAAAAGTAAAGAACAATGTTCAAATTAAAGCCTATAGACCATCAAAACATTTTACAAGTAAAGTAAAGAACAATACGGATTGGACTCAACTTCTTTAAATGAATATGTAAACAAACGGACATAAACGAACATCGATGAACGTAAAAGAACAACCATAAACAAATGTTCACAGATTAAATGATTGAACGGGACATGTTCTCATTTACATAAATGAACAAGCGTAAGTCAAATTGTTCGTTTTATTAAATAAATGAACACAAATAAAATTGTCCATTTATGTTGTTCGTTTACACACGCGATATTTTTCTTATTAGATAAAACGAGTAAAGATGTTTTAATTTTTAATGCATTTAAATATGACTTATAATATTACTCAAATCTACTATTAACCATCAGTGAAAATTGCAAACTTTACTAAAAACCATAAAAGATAACATAACAATATACCTGAAAGAAATGTGTCCAAATCATCAACGGCAACGTCAAAGACAGCGCATCTTTTATCAGCAGTCAATGCAAGTCCTCTAACAGACTCCACCTTCTCTTCCGGTAAAAACCTCCTCAAAACACCGTATGCAAAACTAAAAATAGGAAATGTATATTAAATATTTTGAACTATTTTTTTTATATTTTGGCTAAAAATGAAATGCTCACGATGGTGTATAGATGGGTCTTCCAGCTTCTAAAAGAACTGTCACATAGTTCTCCATTGATGTTAGCAGTGATCTTTGCTTAATCTCAGTATAACCCTGCAAGCATGCAATGCAACAAACAAACATAAGAAAAACGGGTCAACCCGGCCCGTACCCATTGTCAATGACACTTACAATGCTCTTTGCAAGCGCTTTTGCCAGCAGTTCAACTGGTGAGAGACCAGAATTGTTCAAGAGGTCTTCAGCAGCCGACTTGAAAACTGGGATCACACTGCATATTAATGTATGGTTATTATATAAACATGTTAAGGAGTTAAATTTCAATGAGTTTTTAAAAAAAAATAATGATACCTATCGGAAACTTGAAGTATTGCTTCTGCAGCATCTATTCCGGCAGCTTTGGCAATATCTGATGGCTGAGGAGCTGACACGTGTTCAAATATCACACCAGCTTCTCTCTCTAACTTGGAAATATTAGCCCTTCTAGGTTCATAAAGTGTAATGGCCACACCAGAGTTTCCTAAATAAATTATGCATTAAATAAGAATATAGAGAATATTTAGTATAAGTATAATTAAAATCTTTGAATTTAATGATTTAGAAGGTTGTACACAGTTAAGGATTTAAAACGCACTTAGAGCTAGGACTTTAAACGAACCAAGCGTTCATGAACGGTCCGGTAGGAAGTTCTTTTGTTAAATAAATTAACGAACATGAACATAAGTTTTTGTTCATTTTGTTAAACGAACAAACATTTAAACGAACAAACATGAACATATGTCGCGTTTATTAAGTTATGTTCGTGAACATTTGTTTATTTAAATTCGTTTATGTTCATTTATACTCGTTACTTTATGTTTGTTTAAGGTCGTTTGCTTACGTTCATTAATATGCTCATTAATATTTTTAAGTCCATTGCTATATACTCTAGTTTTAATAACTTTTTAGGCCCAAGACATTGTTATTCTAGTTAACTTTTAATGGCTATGTTCGTTAATCTGCGTTCAATTATGTTCGTTAGTGAACCGTTCATTTATAAAGTTTACGAACAAACATAAACAAACATGAGGCCGGCTCCAAGAAAGCAAAAAAAGTTTTAGGCCTAAGGCAAAAAAAATTTTGGGCCTCAAGTAAAAGGAGCATTTTGTTGGGTTTAAACAATTTAATTTTTATATGGGTTTACTTGGTTATAATTTGGGTTGTGTAAAAATCTTTTGTATAATAATATGATTAAACATATCTCAAATAAGACTAGTCACCACAACCTTTTGGTAGGGAGTAATACTCCTTTACCATTAGACCAACTAGTGGTTATGTAATTGAGTTTAAACATTAAATATAAATATTGTTTTTGATACACATATAACTTTTTTCTAAAAATATTTTTTCGGCATGTGGCCGTTGACCACCCAGCCACCCCCAAGGGCGGGCAATACATGAACACATGTCTAGTTTCTTCAGTTATACCCATGAACATTTGTTCATTTAAATTAGTTTTGTTTCGTTTGCGTTCATTTATGCTCGTAACTTTACGTTTGAATAAGTTCAAGCGTTCATGTTCCTTAATATATTTAATTAAATTTTTAAGGCCAGTTACAGTTTAGTCTGCTTTTAACAACTTTCTAGGCCCAACACATTGTTGTTCTCGCTTACTTTTAATTGGCTATGTTTGTTAATCTATATTCAATTATGTTCGTGAACCGCTCGTATATATAGTTAACGAACGGACATAAGCACGTTCATTTTCTTAACAAACAAGCACGAACAAGAAAACTCGGTTCGTTTAGTTGTTCGTGTTAGACTAAAGTTAACACCCAAACCCAAATCGACCCATATTTTCAGAATTACCTGCTCTTCCCGTCCTTCCAGATCGATGAATGTAGTCATCAACATCCCGTGGCGGTTCACACTACACGATTAAAAACATAATGTCAGTGAAGAAACAAAAGAACGATCTGCAGGCATAAGTTTTTGTTGTCCATTATAATAAAACCTGAATAATCAACTGAACATCGTGTATATCTAGCCCGCGAGCTGCCACATTCGTGGCCACAAGTGTCATGAACTTCCCCGATCGAAACCCCACAAGCGTTGCCTATTTGAAAGATTACCAAAATCAGTAATTATGATCTACAAATTTTTCATATGTTTTAGTTTTTACTTCACTTTCAATATTATTATTCAACTTATAACTTCCAGCATGGTTTTTTAGGTTGTTTCAGAGGTTCTTTGGCCACATTTAGGCCTGTAAACGACCCAACATTCAGTGAACCATTTGTTCATTTAGGTAAACGAGTGAACATGAACACATGTCTCGTTCGCTTATTTGTGTTCATGAACGTTCGTTTAAATTTGTATATGTTCGTTTGTTAACGTCCAATTATGCTCGTTAGTTTACGTTTGTTTAAATCCATCTGTTATGTCCGTAAATATATTTAATTTAAAATATTTTGATACCTTTTTAGGCCCAACACATTTATCTTCAAATTACTCTTTAACTGGTTTAGCTCAGTTCTGTTCGTTCATTTACGTTCGTGAACCATTCATTTATACAGTTAACAAATGAGCATAAATGCTCAAGAACATGTTCAATTTTTTAACAAACTAACACGAATTTCGTTTAACTGTTCCTGTTCCTGTTCCTGTTCGCTCGTTTGTTCAGTTAAAGTTAAACTTACTAACACGAGTGTGCACCGTTTGTTTATACTGTTACGAACAAACATAAACAAGAATGTTCAACTTTCTTCACAAACAAGAAAACCCGGTTCGTTCAATTGTGTGTGTTTAATCATATGTTCAGTTAAAGTTAAACGAACACGAACATGCCCTGTTTGGTTCGTTTACAAGCCTTGGACCCATATTATCAAAATGAACAATAATAAGTAAAAGGGTTTTGAAAACGTTTACCTCACGTTGAGACTGTTGTATGTCCCCGTGTAAAGGGCGTGCACCAGGCAACACACCAGCAAGTTCAGAACAATAATCTTTTGTCTCGGTAAAAATAATAGTCCGTCCTCCACTAAAAACACATACAGGCAACTAATAAGAACAAACATAATGCTTTTTTTAGAAGCATCTAGAACTGTAAATAAAAAAGATTTATGGTTAAATAACCTGCTATGATGGCGAATAATATCAGGAATGACTTGGTATCTGGCTGAACTAGAACACGGCATAATAATATGCCTCACATTTTCACTCGCCTTCATTACCTCCACACCAACAAGATCCACAGTCTTCTTGTTTACTTTTAGAAATTGTGAAGCAATCTAAAAGAAGAATGGAAAAAATCTATGATGTGTGTGCATTTTTCCATTAATGCATTAACTAAGATTAAAAATATTAATGCAGCAATAATAAATCACTGAATAAAACAATATAGGAGGTTGTATCATGTATGCGATGAATATAGTATGAGCGATAGCCTTGTAAACGAACCAAACATTCAGTTCACCGTTCGTGAACCTTTGGAGGTAAGTCGTTTATTTAACAAACGAATAACACGAACACATGTCTCGTATGTTCATTTAAGCTCATGAACGTTCGTTTATGTTAGTTCATTTAAATTTGTTTATGTTCGTTCGTTACATCAATTAATGTTCGTTCATTTACATTCTCTAATATATTCATTCAAATGTTTCAGGCCCATTACAATTTAGTCTAATTTAATAACTTCTTAGGCCCAATAAACTGTTATTCACATTTACTTTAAATTGGTTTTAGATCAGTGATGATTGTCTATCCGTGTTGAGTTATATTCATTCGTTTACGTCGTGAAGAGTTCATTTACACTGTTAATGAACGAACATGAACATGTCCATTTTATTAACGAATGAACACAAAATAGAAAACTTCGCTTGTATAATTTTTTTGTGTTCATTCGTTCTTGCGGTTAAAATAAATGAACGAACACAGACATGCTCCGTCCTTGTTCCTTCAGTTCATTTAGAAGCCTACTGAGCGAGTATCAACCGGTTCAACTGTTTCCTTATTAGCTAAATTTCTTGATTTGGCCCGTGTAAGTTTAAACTATTTTGGTAATATGCATATAAGACTCAAGTCAACTGACCATGAAAGAAACATAAAAAAAGTCAGTTGCTGAATCTAGACAAGAGTATGAGAGTCATACGTGGTTTACCCAAGCTGGTAAAGTTGCACTGAACAGAACAGTTTGAACTTTACTTGCATCATTCACCTTGCCTTAAAATTTCAAAACCACAAGAAACATGAGGTTAAAATATTCATGAACAATGTGACAATATGGAATTATAAAAGGTGCATGTTACCTAGAATATACTCAACATCTTCAACAAAACCTTGCCTCAACATTTCATCAGCTTCATCAAGGATACGGAATTTCAGTGAACTGAAATCAAGATTTCCCCTCTCTATGTGGTCCTACAAATTATCACACTACATGATGAGTTAACTTCATAAATGTATAGTGAAAAACTGATAGTATTCCCTGATTTCTATAAGAAATACTTGAAGTTTAAACCTATATGTTGTAAAAATTCACTGTTATTTATAACAAGCACGAGGCGCAAAAGCACACCGTGTTTCACTCGCGAGGCGATGCACAATTTCTTTATATTATTTTTTTTTATCAATTCTCAGAGGTTTATAGTGTTAGTCGACATATATAAGACCATATATGGTTAAAAATATAAATAACCTATATGTACAGCCTAAAAGGCTATATGTGCAACATCCTGATGCACAAAACCTTGCGCACCTCAAGAATGCAGCTAATGTCGATTTTGTGAGCGCTTTTTGCGCCTTAGTGCACTTTTTGAATGGCCCTTTCTTTTTGTAGTCTGAAGCGCAAGCCTTTAAACTAAGATTTCACTGATACTATTTAACCAAATTGTAGAGGCGATAATTTCATAACAAGTAATATGTTAAAAACCATGAGAACCACGTAGTGTATCTGTGCCTATTGCTTTGAATGTGATACACAAGAAGGTTATGTAACTAACTACCTTTATTTCTCTCTCCCACTCTTTTTGATAATCTTTTATACACTACATACACGTGCACTATGTGATTCTCTTAACATATTATTGGTTCCGAAACAAAAGTGTGCCTATAGTTAATACCTTGACACGGCCAACTGCTCCAACGACTATATCCACCCCTCTTTTCAATTCGACAGTTTGAGGAGAAATAGATGCTCCTCCTCCACCATACAAACAACATGATGTCAAACCAACCGCATCACCATAGTATTTAAAGTCGGTAAATACCTATAACAAAAACAACATAAATTATCTAGAAGCCTTGTCATTGTTAGATTAAATATATCCGTTAAGGTTTATGTGCGATCATCTTGATACGATATGATTAAACTTCCTTTGTAATTATCCTCATTATATTCCTGCATATAGTATATACCTTACAGTGTTTTCATTATTATTAACACTGAACTTAAGCATAATACCTGCTTAGCTAACTCCCTAGTAGGTAGAAGCACGAGAATTGTGGGTGCTCTACCATATCCCATCCGCCTTGACGCTTTCTCGGGTCCATTAGTTATGGACTCCAATATAGGCAAAATGAAGGCCAATGTCTTACCCTGAAACCAATAGTCACCTTGCTTCATGATAGTATATAACTTTAATTAATTATAAAAACATAATTAAGATCCAATCGTGAACATGACAAATAAATTTTTAAAAAAAAAACCTCAAATACAATTTAATTAATGGTGAAGTAAAAGTGATTAATTACCTGACCAGTTTTGGCTTTTCCGATCAAATCATGGCCGTCATAGATTGAATCGAACGTTCGAGCTTGAATAGGAAACAGTGATTCGATCCCTTTGGTCTTTAATGCGTTCTTTAAGTGGTCGGAAATCCGGAAATTAGAAAGAACGTTGGGATTATTATTAATATTAATATTAATATTAATCTGTCGATCAACATCGTCGTCTTCATCCATTAATCCTAATGATTTCCTCTTAATCTTCTTCATTAACTTCTTTCAAAACCCTCCTCCGAATTTAAATTATATTATTATTTTCAAATATTATAATAGTAAATTAATTAATTTCAAAGTAACTTATACGATGATCATTTTGAGTGAATCATATGATCTAGTTATCGTCGACTTAGTTCTGTTAAGTGTTAACTCAATAATAAGTGTGACGTGGCATACTTTTGTGCATGGTTGCTTTTCTAACTGTCACGTGCTAAATTACTTTTGTGACATGTCTTCTGTACTTTGTAAATGGTACGCTAGTTTCATTTCTATTTTCTTTAAACGTGTAATGTTTGGAAAAGCTAAAAAAAATAAAAATGATAATTATATGGCAAGTAAAGGTGACATTTGTGAGAACAGCTTTGCTAGACTATATATGGTCGGGTGTGGTGGGCAGGGAGGCTCGGATGATGTGCGAGCAGTATCATCGGCCATAGCACATAAGTTTCGTGGGCACAAACTTTTTATACATATTACATATATATGATTTTGTGTGTTAAAAATAAGGTTATTTGCAATGGTTTATGAGATATTTAAATGCTCAGAATGGTTTCTTCATATAATAAATTGGTCGATAAAAGTTTTATCTATGTACATTAGCGAATAAAAAATTTCCGTTAAGGCTTTTAGGCCTTTTTATTTTGGCTAGACCAATGTATTTAAATTCTCAGAGACAGCCCTGATGGTGGGTTGTGAGGTCTGGTGGATGATTGATGATGATAGGTAAAGTAATGGGGATGGATGGTGGTAGTTATCTAGTTGATGATGAAGTGACCACGACGATGGATGGTGGTAGTTATCTAGTTGATGATGAAGTGACCACGACGATGGATGGTGGTTGGCGTCAGGTAGTGCTTAGGAGCAACAACGGTGGTTAGTGACGTAGTGGGGTAGCAATTCGTGATGATGTGCAACCTTGGCAGCCTAAGGAAGATGTAGGTAAATTTCTATGTCATCTTTATGAATCAATCACACAAGCAATTTCATGTTCACATATTAGGATAGTTTTTCAAATCTCACTCGACACTGTAGGATACTTTAGAAAATCAAGCATGAGGACTTGTCTAATTCAATAAAGACAAAAGGCTACATATGTATAAGAAATGAACTACCAAATAGTTTGACCAAATATTTCATGAATTAGTGCATCAGTTTGGTACTTTGGTGGGTAAATCGGTCACTGCGAACCATCATGGTGGTTGATTTTCTCAGGTAATTACTAGTCATTTAAATAAACTAGGGATGTTCACGGTCTGATTTTACGATCATTTAAATGAACTATGGGTGTTCACGGTCTGATTTTTACAGTTTTAGAGTCAAATTGTGAACCAAACCATTAGTAACGGTTTTTGATCTTGTAAACCGAAATCAAACCATGGAACTTTTAAACCGAACCAAACCGTTTTCGGTTTGATTTCATGGTTTAGGCGTCTTAGGTCGTGAACAATTTGCACAAGTTAAACATATTTAAATGCAGTTCAACCACAGTCACATTTAAAAACAAGTTGCTCAGAACACATGAAAGTTCTCAGAATAATTAACTCATATAGTAGTAATAATACATCAAAAGGTGTCCCAATACATTAAGGGTGTGTTCGTTTCACATAATATAATAAAATTGGAATTGGAATTGGAATTGGAATCTACATAGGATTTGAAACTGGATTTGAAATCTAAACATTCCAATAGGAATTGGAAGGAATTAAAATCCAGATTCATTCTTGATGTGTTCGTTTGACAAATGAATTGTAATCTGTCACCACAAATATCACCCCATCTCCAGCCAACCCCACCACCTTCAGGTAAGGGTGGCAAATGGGTGGGGTTGGGTCGAACGGGTCATGTGTCAAAACATGTTTGGGTTAGAACCGGTCAATTAACAAAATGGTTGTTTTGGTTGGGGTCGGAACATGTTAGGGTCAGAAACGGGTTTCAGTTATTTTATTTTTTTTATTATTTTTTTACGAGGATAACGGCAGAAACATTTTAAATTTTTTAGATTTTTTTTATTTATATTTTGCATTATGATTTGTTTTGTTACGTTTTTAAATTTTTTAGAGGTTTTCTATTGAGATCAAAAACACCTTAAAATAATATTCAATAATAATAATAATAATAAAATCAAAACCCAAAATATAAATTAAAAACCAAAAAAGTAAAAAGAAAATCTAAAATGTTTTATTCGTTGTCCTCGTTTAATTAAAAAAACGAAATTCGTTCTGACCCTAACTTGAACGCGAACTGACACGGAGTGTCGAACCAAAGTGAACTGACTCGGAGTGTCAAACCGAAGTGACCCGGAGCATCGAACTGAATGCGAACTAACTCGGAGTTTCGAGCCAATCTGACACGGGCTGTCGAACTCAATGCACTTTGACACGGAGTGTTAAACTGAACGCGAACTGACCCGGAGTGTTAAACCAAAGCAAAGCGTCGAACTGAACTGACCCGGGGCGACCGAACTCGAACCGACCCGATGCGTCGAACCAGACATGAACCAACCTGAAAGTGCTACGACCGGAGCATTGACCTGAACACGAACACAACCGAAACATCGACCTGTCAAAGATTCCAATGAATTTACTTGAATTCCTCCACATTTTGGAAGGATTTGGAATTCCTTTATTTAAAGGAATTTGAAGGAATTGAATTTCAATTCCAATTCCAATTCTTTGACATCCGAACACACCAAAATGGAATTAAGATTCCAATTTTAACGAAACGAACACGCCATTTCATCCCTTTCATGATATTTTAATTCTAGTTCCTTTGAATTCTCACAAATTATGTGAAACGACCACGCCCTAAACATATTTGTTGTTGTTCAGAAAGATATTATCCAAAGTTCCAAACTCTCATGTTCAAAAAGATGTTATCAAACTCCAAACTCTCACCATTTAAACGATAAATAAATAAACCAAGTTATGCAATAAGAATTAATTAGATTTTAGTTAGTTGGGTTGATATCATTTAAGAACTCTAAAAAAATTAAGAACTCTAAACAACCAAACATTTTTTTTAAATTTTTTTTATATACTAACATTATTTAGGAGTAGTTTTATCATATTTTATATTAAAAAATTTTATTACATATATTAATCACAAGTTTACATATGTGTAAAATTTATGTACTACCAAATTTATATAGGTGTAAAACAAAACATAGATATGTATAAAAACTAATTTTTAAAATTGTAATCATAAATATAAATATAAAAAATGATAAAACTACAGTCAAATAACATTAACATACAAAAAAAATTATAAAAAACGTTAGGTTTCAAAGGATCCTTCAAGTTCTTAAATAATTTAACAGTTCTGTAATGATATTCATCCTTAGTTACTATATATACTAGTATTGAGACCCGTCGCGTTGCGGGGAAGATAAAAATGTAAAAAACAGACTTCAGTCAAGTAGACACAAAAGACGTTAGGTTCTTTAGTAATCTCTGCGCTTCGGAGAGGGTTGTACTGCAGAAATATGAAATACCACTTGGTGATGGTTCAGAAGGCGACATGTTATTGACGATGTACGTGAAAACAAAAGGATGTTGTAACACTGCGTCTCAAACCCTATAAGTTTTAGCTTAAAATACTAGCTTAGAAAGTATAGGGACCAAAAATGAAAATTTTGAAAATCTTCTTCCATCGCGGTACGCGACAGGATGACATTGAGCCCATCGCGTAGCGCGATAGACTTGCTGAGTTAGTGGACACGTGTCCAACCACGTGTCAACACGTCGCACGATATGACAGGCCACGTGTCACGAGCTGGTAAGGCGGCTTAAATATTGCGGCGTCGCGATACGTGACGGGTCACAAGGACCCATCGCGTACCGCGATGGGGTCCGAAATCAGCCTATAAAAGGGGGTTATGGGTTTGAAGCCAAATTCATCCCATCATACCTCCATTTACACACACTTAACCTCGAAAGGCGTGCCCCGTTTCCGTAGCAAGCCGACGTGTCATTTTCTCGTAGTTCGTGCAAGAAACGAAGTTATAATCAAGTAGCAATCACATAAGCGAGTAGATCAAGATCCTGCCTTTCTCTTATTATCAATCTAAGTATCCATTCTAAGGTAGGGGTTATGTTTAAGTTATTTACATTGTAGCTTAGACTATCAATCGAGTCTATGGTCTTTAACCTTGATCGTATTTTACAAACAATCACAATCATGTTTTCATAAACGTTACTTCATGATGAAGTAATGTTAAACAAAAGATATATTTTGACGGGCATGTAGTAAATGGAAGGGGGATAACACTAGTAGTAAGTTTCTTGCCTAAGGAAAAGTAATTCGTATAAATCCCAATCAACCAAGGGACCCGTTTACTTACCTGGAGAAACTTACCAACGTGTTAAAACCTATTAGGCCAAAGCATGCTATATCAAACGTCACATAAAACTAAGAGTTTTCATTCACAATCAAAGATAAACGATTTCAAGGTTAAGCTTAGCAATCATTGCTTAATCAAGAAACACCATTCAAAAACATTCATACAAACCTACTTATGTATAGGTTAAGTATCATTCACAATCAATCAATCAATCAAGGTTTTCAACACCGACGGTACAGGTGAATACGTTAACCTTTTTAATCAGTCAAAACTTATTTATACTCAATGAGACGAACGGGTGTTTGTCTTAACGAGTCAATCAATGTCTACATGAGATCGTGTAATCTCTAAAACATTATAATACAAAGTAGAGAATAAAATCAACTCAGACCGAATACGCATGTGTATGGATCCAAACATAACTGTTAAAGCTCAATCAATCAATCAAAGGCAATGAAGCCGTGAGCTTAAAAGGTCATGACCAGTTCTCTGTTTAGGGTCGTGTGGCTCGGAGAATACCGTTGTGTGTGTAGGGCAGTGGTACATATACCGGAAGTAGAAATGCTTCCGCTGAGCTTGTCAAGAAAACTATCTTTGTATTGTAATCGTCATTCAAAATGTTTTATTGAGTCATACGTGTTCACCATCATATAGCTGGCGTATTTTTCCAACCCACTGCAGGTAATTAAGCATAAGTAGCATTAGCAAGGATTGGAATTTATATGAAGATATAAGCGCGTACAAGATAGCTCCGTTTTGATAAACAAATCCTTGTATTATGAAACATATGTTTTGTAAACATATACTTGGGTATTTAATTCCTAAGTAAAATTTTCCATGTATTTAATATTATATTCAACCTAAAGTCTTCCGCTATAATTCACCCATAAACTCTGATATATTTACAAAACATGTACCAACTTGTGGTCACACGCCTAGGCCCTAAGTCGGGGTGTGACAGGTTGGTATCAGAGCCATCGGTTTCAGCGAATTAGGTATTAAAACATTAGTACCTAGGCTTTAACCATTAAATTTATTATTATTATCATTCGTAGGGATAAGATAGGATTGGTAAACCTCCTATCCCTAAATTTAATCAAAGTGCAGATGTCTTACGTTAACTATCTTGGTCATGGACGCCGAGTAGCTATCCGATCAAAACCGACAATCAACAACGAACCATCCGACATGGAAAGTAGTAATAGTTACTATACTAGTTTCTTCAATCACAATCAACCAATCAATCCGGTGATACCATATGGGAGCCAACCTGTGTATCTCCCTGGTACTCAACAGTTCCCAATAGAAATTTCTGATAATAACATTGAAGACATTCCAACGTACTATCCTTCCAACATCCCAACATATCATCCTTCAGAAGAGCAGGAAGTACAAAGCAAGCTCAAACAGGAAATAGAATCGGAATCGTCCAGTTGGATGAATTGTCACTCGGATCAAAGGAGATGGCAATTTGGATCTCAATCACCGAACTACCGATACCATATCCCACAGACCACTGCTGAACCAAGCCGGAAACCAAAAATGAGGGTTACAATGCCCCATGAATAGATAACTTTTCAAGTACCAATCAAGAATCCTTATGAATCAGAAGAGGAGCATCCCGAGGAAGATGAGAATGAGAATCCTGATTTTCCTCCATACTTAGGACCAAGACCATCAATCTCCCAACAAGCTAAAGAGATACGAGCGTAAGCAAATCTCATCGAGGAGTTTTATACCAACAATATTCCCGATGAAGAAATGCATACATACGTTGCTAATCCGCATCTCTATCCAAGGGAAAACGCTTATCTCTTCCCAGCCGCATCCGCACCAACGGGATATCCGAACCCACCAAATGCAGTGATAGACGAGCTGAGGAATGAGAGAGTGGACAAAAAGAAGATTGGGAAAAAGATAGCTAGAAATGTGACAAGATGAAAAATCTTGTTACAAAATGGATTAAGGATTAGAAATCGTTGTTAGTTGTTGTGATCTTTTTCTTGTAAAATAAATAATGTAATATAGAGTGTGTCTTTTCTGAATCTTGTTTTATTCATGTAACAGCATGTCTAAAGCAAACAATAATCCAGAAACTCAAGTAAACAATAAAGGAAAGACAATTGAGGAAATTTTGCAAGAAAAAGCTACCGCAGAAAATATACAAGCCATACCACAAATTTATGTGCTTGGTATCCGCGATTTGATAAAAGAGTTTGTGCATCCAATCTATGAAATACTAAAAAACGATCCAAGTCATACCGCCTCACAATCTAACAAAAGAGCAAGTCGAAGCGAAACTGTTAATTCAAAAAGAGAAACAAAGAAAGAAACAAAAGGAGAAACTGAGAAAAAGGAAAGTAAGAAAGAAAAAGAACCCAAGAAAAAGAAAGAAAAATAACCCAAGAAAAAGAAAGAAGCAAGTGATGAAAGTTCAACGGCTGAAAACAACCTCCATGAGAAAACAAAGAAACTCAGGATACATGAAGGTTGTGACTTCAAGGTGTTTAAAGTTTATAACCCCAAGGAATTTCATGGGGATAAAGGTGTGATACATACCCTCCGGTGGTTGGAGGAAATGGAATCGATTGTACTGATCAGCAAGTGTACGGAAAGTGAGAAAGTTCAGTATACTTCTCAAATGTTCAAGGGAGAAGCATTAGAATGGTGGAATACCCTAATCGGAATTAAGTGTAGAGAAAATTTATACAATCTAGACTATGAAACGTTCAAGGCTATGATATTGAAGAAGTTCTGTCCGATAAATGAAATGGATCAAATTCAGACTAAACTATGGAACCACAAGGTTGTAGGAACAAATCTCAAGGAATATAACACCAAGTTTCTTGAGTATTGTAGAATTGTGCCGCATCTGGTCACTCCTGAAATCAATAAAGTGACACGATACATATACGGATTGCCAATCGAAATCCGTGACTTATTCGGTCACATATGCCGTTCTCGATGGAATCTGCTGTGGAGTTGGCCGGATATTTGATGGACGGGATGCTAAGATACAGGGATGAGAAGAAGAAGGATGATGGAAAAACACGTGTTGGTGGAAAGATGAAAAAGACGGAAAGGAAAAGAGAAGGGGGATTTGTGTATAGTCGCCCCGTTTGCAAAACT
>NW_027504274.1:0-24241 GCF_021521415.1 Bidens hawaiensis | reverse complement strand
ATGATGCGACCGTTCTCAATGACATTTCAGATGAACTTGACTACACAAAAGCAAATTTACCTCATGATTTCATTAATAGGGTATCTCTTAATCAATTAGATGTAGAGTTCGATTGGTTAGGCTCCTATTGGTCAAACAGCCCCTTACACCTTAATGATTCAGCACAAGAGTGTCAAACAACCCTTTACAATAGAAAAGTAAGATAGGACAAACTAACAACTTTAAGGGTCCTAATCATAAACATGTGGTTAGATTGCCACGATACTATAAAATCAAGTTATAACTTTTGAGACACAAGATCATATCTGATATAGCAGGTAACACCCAACGCATATCTGATATAATACATGATGCGACCGTTCTCAATGACATTTCAGATGAACTTGACTACACAAAAGCAAATTTACCTCATGATTTCATTAATAGGGTATCTCTTAATCAATTAGATGTAGAGTTTGATTGGTTAGGCTCCTATTGGTCAAACAGCCCCTTACACCTTAATGATTCAGCACAAGAGTGTCAAACAACCCTTTACAATAGAAAAGTAAGATAGGACCAAACTAACAACTTTAAGGGTCCTAATCATAAACATGTGGTTAGTATTTTTAAGAATTTCCCAATTATTATTGTACCTTTTCCACTCTTTCCTGATAGGCTTGTACACAACACAGAAATCCATCCTATTGATCTTCCATTTTTATTAAGCTGTTTTTGAAACCTTTTCCTCTCTTTCTATTTTAAGTAGTAATTTCAAACAATGAGCTAATGAAATTTACATGTTTCTGGCACAAAAGATTAATTATTTGCTTTAAAGAGACTATAAATCAAATAGCTGTAGTAGTTTGGTCAAATTAGCCAAAATTCTTTGATCATCATGTCTCTCTAGACTATTAAAACAACATTATTTTTTGAAGGTTAAATCTTCCAAATTTGCATGTCTATATATGCTAAAGTCAGATGAAGGGGTAACTTTTTACTTTTGAGGTTGTAATGAGCTGCCCCATTGAACTTTAAAACTCAAACCCGAAATTTGTTAATAGCCAAGGTACTGTATTTGTACAATAACAAAATAAACGAATACGCAATAAAAGCAAACTAAAGGTTTTTTAATTTAATTAATCGTGATTTATTACCTGCACTTTTGTTCCATTCCCATTCCGTATCACTACAAAACATAAACGGCACAGCGAGAATCAAATAATGTAGATAAAAATTTAATTCTTTTAACGCTAAAACAAACATCAGTTGTCACAGGTTGACTTTCAGACTTGTAGTAATTCTTTAAGCCTTTTGGTGAATCGCTCGTTTATGTTTGTTTATCTAAAATAAATAAACGAACATGAACAAAATTTTTTGTTCATTTAATTATATGAAAAACGTGCATGATCACAAGTCTTGTTTGTTCAGTAGTCTATATATTTTAATGTTTTAGGGCCAAGAGATAGTTGCTCACATCTACTTTTATTTGGTGTACGGTCATTTAATTCTTTCATCCAAATTCAGCTATTTTCTTTAGCGTTTTCACATGACAGCAAGGTTTATGTGGAATTACATCATATTAGTTTGATCAACATCTATATTAGTTTTGCCAAGCGCTCTTGCCTGATCATACGGTGGAATTACATCATAAGAGGTTGTTTCAGCAAGCATGAACAGGCGTTACGTGGTTCTTGAATGACTCTGTTTAAATTTGATTTTGTACTAAACGAATCGCTAGTAATTACACCAATAATAATATTACCTACCTCAATTTTTCTCCATTGGATAATTAATGATGATAGGAGATTAATCTCTATAAAGCTGTGAGCCTGTGAGCACAAAAAAGAGATTCAATTCCAATGACACTATATATTATTAAACTACAAAACTTGCATTCAAATCAACCTGGCCCTATTTGACACAAACAAATATATTTTAATTTACAAAACATTCATCATAATTATTACCTGATGTTTAATTCGCTAATGGTTAGATCGCTGGAATGGTGGGTCACTGCCCTCACGAAAAAAAACTCCAAATGGTACACTAATTGACAAAATAAGAAGCAGATCTGTGAAGAATAGCTCGCTGAATTCAATTAGCGACATAAAGTACATAAATAATTAATGTTCCAAACACATTAAAAAATCTAGTATGACAATAACCAATATATTACCTGGCAGATGTAGAACTTGAGTTCTATGTGATGGTTAACCGCACCCTCAACTTTTCAAGAGGGTTCACAGGGAACCAAAAATCAACAGGCAATATATGGTAATGTGCATTTCATGATATGGTAATTTGACATATTAATGAATGAGATTCATATCCTACTGTTATTTTAAATGTATTTTAGTTTCACGACTATGATGTCACCTTAAGCTAATTTGTAGTTAAAAATTCCGCGTAATGGTGCTCCAACAGAAAAGCGGAAATCAGGTCCTGCAGTGATATAAATACAAATATGTTAAGTATTTAGCATGACCACTTCTTTAGATAGATGTGTAATTAATTAATTAATTAGCTAAGAATTTTAGGATTAAAAACAAAAAGTTACCACCAAGTTATCCTCCTCCTCTATTGACAAAAGTGTCCTTGACAAGCAACAAACAAACCCCACGAAACTTATCAAAGATCCTTAGAGATAGACAATCATTTTCACCTCCTCAATTGTGAGTTTGTGATATTTGGTTCAGAAACTATATAATGTCAGTCTCTTCAATTATCAAAGAGAAACCCTCTTTATCAATTCAAAAGTTGAGTAAACCATAGCTTTGGCGGTTCAATCTAGTTACCTTCAATTTGCCAATTAGGGGCTGAACTCACTGTTTCCTCCTAACTTATTAACGAAGGCACCAGTCGTGACAACGCAATGTTAATTTGTGATCGAACAAAATCAGAACTGATGGAGACGATTATTTGATTAGGCTTCGCAATTTGCAGGTGGAGGTGACGGTGCGCATCATCGATTTCCAAGTAATTAAGATGTTGTGAGCGGGAGGGAGTTATAGGGAAGTGGGATGGAGTGGGAGCGTACATGAGAGAATTTTGTAACCGCTGAGAAAGAACGGTGGTTAATATTCAATCTTGGATTTCACAGGTGAAGAAACACTAAGTGACCCGGTGCAGATTATAGATAATCTGGGGGTTAAGTAATGTTTCCCACGAGAATGAGGTCCAACAGAGACGGTTGTTCTTCAGGGGACCTGCAAAACAAACACCGTAAGCTCGTCACTGAGAAGGGGGGGGGGTTCCTCCTTGTGATCACCCTCCGGCGTGAGAATCAGACTAGATTGCTCTGAATATAAGTGTATATTAAGAGATTGCTAGATAACAGGATAGCAGATGATCTTACCATTCCAAGATGTTGGAGTATTTATAGCCGAAGGTAGGTTTCCTAGAAGGTACAGCCGGCTGAATAGTATTCCTGTTCTACCAACAGTGGACTATGCACAGGCCATACTGGTTGGTGGATAGGTTACGGCCAACAGTAACAAAGTCGGCTGCACTATTCCACCAACTGTAGATTATGCACGTCCCACCTACTGTGGATTATACGCAGGCCATGCTGGTTGGTGAATAGGTTACGGCCAATAGTAACACTATTCTACCAACTGTAGGCTGCGCACGCCCCTCCGTAAGAGTTGGTGAGTAGGCAGCGGCTAATAGTGACAAACAGTACTAGAGGGTGCTCCTCCTCGTACTGTTGTCGGTGAGCTGTCACCCTGTGATTGGCTCATGGGCTGTTCTGGTCAGATTGTCTGTCCTATCCATACCTTGGTAGGTATAGTACAAAAGATCTTTCAGAATCATACGGACTGGCTCATTTTGGCGGGATTGTTCCCGCCTTGCTCATTCCTTCATGTGACTACTGAAGTAGCTATTGTCTTGTGCGTGTAGCCCTGCTGTCTGCGGGTAGCCTTCCCTGATGGCTTGTATCCGCAACTGCGGGAACAGGCGGGGTACTTCACCATTGGGAGGCTTTCCCTGCGTGTACAGCTTGCGTACTGCGCGTAAGGTTCTCTGAGCATGGTGGGTCCTGCGGGAGCAGATGGCCTTTGCGCAGACGTCCCTGTTCAAGGTGAGTCTTGCGGGACCAACTAGGCTCTGCTGGGACCTACCTCTTCAAGTCCCCCCAGTCCAATGTTCTTCTCATGAATGTTTAATAAAGTGAGGTGAACTTTTGGACTTTAAGCAAGGGGTTTTGAAAAAGGTTTTTAGTTTTAAGGTTCTCCGTGGGGATTCTTCCCGCGGGTTTCCTAATGTCACTTGCAAAAATTCCCGATTTTTTTGCTTGATCTTTGGGTATGATGCGGGTAGGTATGTAACCTTCTCGCAAGTCAGGAGCGTTGAGTCTTACTTGTATATAGTCTCCATGGGGTTCTGGTGGTTTTCAACATAGTGATCAATTATGCTAAGACCACCAATTCCATCACGGAGTTTCAAACAATATAATTCTCGACGTTCCCGTTATGCGAGGGTGTTATTCCTCTATCCGCAAGCATTGCCCAGAAGATCCTTCTTGGTTTCAATTCTCTGCGGGGCGCTAGGTACGTGAAGGGTTTTGCCTTAACACTACCCGCGCTCGTCTTACGGTTATGTAACATCCTAAAATTTTTATAATGTTAAATAAAAGAAAGTTATGTTTAGTGATTTCACGTTTTAGTTATTTAATGTCGAGTAAGGAACGGGTCATGGGCTTAGATTACGTAAGATGGGTTAAATGAGAATGGGCCTTGGGCCCGTGGGCTTGAGAGATATAAATACCCATCCCAAGCCCAAGATATCATTTTATTTCCATCTTTCTCTTTTACACACTCTAAAACACACACATAACCGACCGAGATCCGAAGTCGAGACCCGAGATTGTGCTGGTAGATCTGAGTTGGAAAGGTAAGAACTAATCCCGCAAAGCTAATATTACTGAAAATGGTTAGGATTTGACGGGTTAATCGGACCCGAAACACAACTGCCCAAATCGGACCCCTAAAACGTCGATTTTAGGCCGATTTGATGGTTGGGATTTGTAGGCGCCGATCATACGATTCCGTGGGTACCAAAATCGAGTTATTTGGCTAAGAAACGAAGGAGTTATGGGCAAACAGATCTGCAGCGCGACAACTTCGCCTTCATCTGGGCAACTTCGCCTTCAAGCGATGAACTTCGCCTGCAAGCTAAGTTCGCCTGATGAACTTCGCCTGCAAGCCAAGTTCGCCTGATAAGTTCGCCTGCAGCCAAGTTCGCCTGATGGCAACTTCGCCTAAATGGTAACTTCGCCTAAAAGCCAAGTTCGCCTGAGGTTTAACTTCGCCTAAAAGCCAAGTTCGCCTGAGGTTTAACTTCGCCTAAAAGCCAAGTTCGCCTAAGGTTTAACTTCGCCTAAAAGCCAAGTTCGCCTAAGGTTTAACTTCGCCTGAAGCCAAGTTCGCCTAAGGTTTAACTTCGCCTGAAGCCAAGTTCGCCTAAGGTTTAACTTCGCCTAAAGTGAAGTTCGCTTAGAAAATAAATTAAAAACCTAATGGAAAATGTGTTAAGGCAGTTATCGAAAATAAAATTTTTCCAAGCTGACCTGGCAGCTTAACCCCAGCCAGGGGCTCTGCCCCTTGGACCCCGCTAGGGGCTGCCGCCCCTAGAACCCCGCTGCCAGGGGCGCTGCCCCCGGACCCCCGTTCGTTGTGGGTCATATATAGATAGAAATACAAAACGAGAAGTAGTAGTTAATTGATATGTGTAAATATTATACAGTTAGCCGAGCCCAGTTAAAGAAAGGAATTACGATCAACGGCGAGCGTAACAGGATCCAGGTGAGTTTCTAGCCCTATTCCTTGTTATGTTCTCGGGGCTGTGTGCATACTTGATGTGTTGTTAATACATTTATCCTAAGTGATAAGTGTATGCCATATGTGATATATGTGATAGGTATGAATGATTGCTTGATGGTACGTGAACGATCTTCGGATATTGCACGTACTGTCAGGTTGTAACGTTATAAATATGGTAAGTATGATATGTATGAATGATTGCTTGATGGTACGTGAACGATCTTCGGATATTGCACGTACTGTCAGGTTGTAACGTTATAAATATGGTAAGTATGATATGTATGAATGATTGCTTGATGGTACGTGAACGATCTTCGGATATTGCACGTACTGTCAGGTTGTAACGTTATAAATATGGCAAGTATGATATGTATGTTTATGTGTATGAACGTAATAAAGTTAATAAAAGAAGGAAATAACGGTTGTATGGTTGTATGGTTACGAAAAGGGTACCGAGCCCTAATAATACTCGAGGTATGATGTATGGTTGTATGGTAACGAAGAGGGAATCGAACCCTACTAATATTCGAAAACAAGGGACCAGACCCTAATAATATCTGTGATGTTAGGGACCAGACCCTAATAATATCTGTGATGTTAGGGACCAGACCCTCATAATATCTGTGATGTTAGGGACCAGACCCTTATAATATCTGTGATGTTAGGGACCAGACCCTTATAATATCTGTGATGTTAGGGACCAGACCCTTATAATATCTGTGATGTTAGGGACCAGACCCTTATAATATCTGTGAGGTTATAGGGCGAAAGACTCTTTAAAACGTATGATTATGAATGTAAAGAAAGTATGTAAGTAAGAATGAAGGCATGAGTACTTATGTGTGTATGAAAGAAAGTTATGAGGTTAAGTACGTATGTATGTAATATGGTATTGTATGGTATTGTATGATTAACTAGAACTCACTCAGCGTAGCTGACTTTTAGTATGCACGCAGGTGAGTAGGTTGAGACAGCTGGCTTGAGTGGAGGACACATGGCAGAAGACTAAAGCCTGGCATCTGAAGATCTGATATGTTTATTAAGTTATGTTTTGATTTTGGAAGACAAGAGGAATGTTTTAAGACATGATTATGAATCGATATGTAATGTTTTATGAAAGTTTTATATTCCGCGTAAAGTTTTTAATTAACTCTGATATTTAGAACTGTGTTTATGAGTAAATCCAACACGAAAGTAGGGTTACCGGTAACGGGGCCTTACAAGTTGGTATCAGAGCAAAGTTCAAGAGATTTAAGCATCCTACATGCTTAAACTTGAACAGAGAATGGGATTTAAGTAAGAAAAGAAAGAAGATGCCAGTTCAAGAATGCCATGTGTCGCTCAAGCAAGATCAGTAAAGGTGAAAGGTATGATTAAATGATATATGTTAATGAGAAAGAAAAGATATGAGATTGGTACGGATAGGAATAATTGATTGTTGATTTGACTAACTACTTAAGTAGAACCAGCACAAATAGACTCATAAAAGGAAGTGTATAGGACACGGAAAGTAACGTGATCAGCTAATCACAACTGGCCACTGTTATTACCTGTTAGCCTTACCATCCTTGTACTAAACGGTTCCTTGAGTGACGATGTTTGTGTTTTCCCCTTTAGAATACTAATGGCTGGAGCTGGAGAATTTGTTGAAACTGGGGGTCGCGCTGGGCGTCGTGGCAGGCCTCGTCTTGTCCGGCAACCCTCGGTGGAAGAAGCTTCCCACACCGAAGATGAAGGAAGCGCAGCTGGAGGAGACCAGAACAACAACGAGGAAGTTCAACTTAGCCCTGCAGTTCAAGCAGCCATCGTTCAGGCTGTAGTTGCTGCTGTGAAGAACCTGAATCCCGAAGGATCTGCTGGAAGCCGTGAGCGAACTGCTGAAGGGGCGGGTGGTGATGGTAGAAAGGATGGGGAAGGTGAAAGAGGGGCCTCGAGTGGGGATAAGTCTGTGAAAGTCGATGATAGGAGAGGAGGACAAGGTGGGTGCAGCTATAAGTCCTTCAAAGGTTGTGACCCGCCAAAGCTGACTGGTTTAGGAGACGCAATCGCTACTCTCCAGTGGATAACCGCTATGGACAAGGTTATCCGCATTAGCGAATGCCGTCCCGACCAAGCTGTGGGTTATGCTACTCAGTCATTCGTAGATGAGGCTATGTATTGGTGGGAAAGTGTGGAGCAGAGGAAGACTAAGGATGAGATTGGAGCAATGAAGTGGGAAGATTTGAAAGAGTTGGTAATGAAGAAGTTCTGTGCAGATGCCGAGGTTGAAAGAACGGAGATGAAGTTCCAGAATTTAAAAGCCGGTATGATGACGCATCGTGAGTATACCACGGAGTTCAACCGACTATCTAGGTTGGTGCCTGACATGGTTGACACTGAGGTCAAGAGAATCAAATGTTATGTGAGGGGGTTGCCACAAAAGGTCCGCATGTTAGTCAGGGCGATTCAACCTGCTACTTTTGATTCGGCTGTTGGACTCGCGGAAATGGTCTATGCTGACGTGGCCGCGGATGATAGGGTGGAAAGGGACGAAGAGAAAGAGAAGAAAGGGGTCACTCCTGCTAAACGACCCGGTACTCAGTTATGGAACTCCAAGGATAAGAAACAGAAAGTGTGGGAGAAGAGATCGTGTAAGACTTGCGGAAAGAGGCATGGTGGTGAGTGCAAGTGGGGTAAAAGTTCTAATGTTTGTCTCAAATGTGGAAAGGCTCATGGTGGAGAATGCAGAATGGGGTCGAATGCCTGTTATAAGTGCGGGAAGGTAGGGCATTATGCCAATGAGTGCAGTGCGAAGCCAGCATGTTACAAATGTGGCAAGACAGGCCATATGTCAAGGGAATGCACTGAAGGTGTAGCTGGAGGTAGTGGAAAGAAGGATGCCGATCAAGCTAGGCCCAGAACTAGAGCCTACATGCTGACCCAGGAACAAGCCAGGCAGATTCCGGATGTCGTCACAGGTACGTTTCTAGTGAACGATGTTTCCGCTTCTGTATTATTTGATTCTGGTGCGAATAGAAGTTTTGTAGCTACGACGTTTAGTAAACTAGCTAAAATGAAAGGCTGCCGAGTGTCTGAAACTTTTGTAGTAGAAACCGCAAGTGACACTTCGGTGAAAATAACAAAAATGGTTAAGAATTGTAAGATAGAGTTAGAGGGACACGAGTTCCCAGTTACTTTGTATGTTATGGCCTTAGGAGGGTTCGATGTAGTCTTGGGTATGGATTGGTTGTCTGAGTTTGAGGCTCAGATAGTATGTAAAAGTAAGATGATAAGGTTAAAGTCATTGGATGGTAGTGCGGTGACGATTTATGGTGATAAGGAGAGTTATGGGCTTAATGTCATTTCGATGATAAAAGCCGAGGGTTTGTTAAGGCGAGGGTGCGGTGCATACCTGGCGTATGTTGTCAACGCTACGGCCGAGACGAAAGAAATGAAGAATGTTCCTATTGTGCGCGACTACCCAGAAGTATTCCCTGAGGATCTTCCGGGGTTGCCACCTGAGCGAGAGATAGAATTTCAGATAGATCTAGTACCAGGAGCCCAGCCCGTCGCGAAAGCGCCTTACCGTCTAGCACCGTCCGAGATGAAGGAATTGATGTCCCAACTGCAAGAACTCCTTGACAAGGGTTTTATCAGACCGAGTGTTTCTCCGTGGGGCGCACCGGTTTTGTTTGTGAAGAAAAAGGATGGAAGTATGAGAATGTGCATAGACTATCGTGAGTTGAATAAGCTTACGGTAAAGAATAGATACCCCTTGCCTAGGATTGACGATCTGTTTGACCAACTGCAAGGTTCAAGTTGGTTCTCACGAATAGATCTCAGATCAGGCTACCATCAGCTGAAGGTGAAAGAGGCAGACATCCCTAAGACAGCGTTCCGAACGCGGTATGGACACTACGAGTTCCTCGTAATGTCATTCGGTCTAACCAATGCTCCTGCAGCATTTATGGACATGATGAATAGGGTGTGTCGACCGATGTTGGATAAGTCGGTTATCGTCTTCATCGATGATATATTGGTTTATTCAAAGAGCGAGTCTGAACATGCTGAGCATCTGAGAGAGGTACTGGAGACTCTGAAGAAAGAGAAGTTGTATGCCAAGTTTTCGAAGTGCGCGTTCTGGTTAAGAGAAGTGCAATTTTTAGGTCACGTGATTAATCCTGATGGGATTACCGTGGACCCAGCTAAGATTGAAGCGATAACGAATTGGAAGACTCCGCAGAATCCGACTGATATACGAAGTTTCCTAGGGTTAGCTGGCTACTATAGGAGATTCATCGAAGGTTTCTCCAAGATAGCCGCACCGCTGACCGGTATGACCCGAAAGTCGATAGTATTCAGTTGGGGAAAGTTTCAGGAAGAAGCCTTTGAAGAATTGAAGAAGAGGCTCACGCAAGCTCCAATCCTTACTTTGCCCGATGGCGACGAGGATTTCGTTGTTTGTGCTGATGCCTCGCATCAAGGGTTAGGTTGCGTGTTGATGCAACGAGGGAAGGTGATAGCTTACGCGTCTAGACAGTTGAAGGTCCATGAGAGTACTTATCCGACGCATGATTTGGAGTTAGCAGCTGTAGTGCATGCTCTTAAGATATGGAGGCATTATCTGTACGGCACTAAGTGTACTATCTATACCGATCATAAGAGTTTAAAGTACTTCTTCGAGCAGAAAGAATTGAACATGAGGCAGAGAAGATGGTTAGAATTGATAAAGGATTACGACTGTGAGATTAAGTATTACCCCGGTAAAGCTAACGTGGTCGCTGATGCGCTAAGTCGTAAGAATGAGGAAGTCCTTGCAACCGTGAAGTCATATAAGTTGATCATGAACTCAAGTCTTTTTGAAGAAATCATCAAAGTGCAGTCAGAAGTGTTAGTAGACGAAGGGTTAATAAAGAAAGAAAGGATTTATGGCCAGCAAGATGAGTTGATGGAAAACACTCATGGAGTTAAAACTAGATTTGACCGTATGTGGATTCCACGCCATGGTGATCTTAGAAGTCGAATCTTAGATGAAGCTCATAAGTCAAGGTACTCAATCCATCCTGGAGCTACAAAGATGTACCAAGACTTGAAAAGAGATTACTGGTGGCCAGGAATGAAGAATGATGTAGTGGATTATGTTAGTAAGTGCTTAACTTGCTTACAAGTCAAGGCCGAGCACCAAAAGCCTTATGGGAAGATGCAACCGCTAGAGATACCTGAGTGGAAATGGGAACACATCACCATGGATTTCATAACTAAGCTACCTCGTACAGCTAAGCATCATGATACCATCTGGGTGATTGTGGACCGTTTGACCAAGAGTGCTCACTTTCTGCCCATACGAGAGGCCATCTCGTCAGAAACGTTAGCAAGCTTGTTCATCAAGGAAGTGGTAACCAAGCATGGAGTACCGTTATCGATCGTGTCTGATAGGGATACACGGTTTACTTCGAGGTTCTGGAAGAAATTTCATGAAGCTATGGGGACGAGGTTGAACATCAGTACGGCGTATCATCCTCAAACCGATGGACAGTCTGAAAGGACGATCCAAACCCTTGAGGATATGCTACGTGCTTGCGTTTTAGATTTTGGTGGAAGTTGGGATGATCATCTGCATCTGGCAGAGTTCTCCTATAACAACAGTTACCATTCGAGTATTGGTATGCCACCGTTTGAGATGCTGTACGGTAGACGATGTAGAACCCCGGTGTGTTGGGGTGAGATTGGTCAGAAGGAAATGGGAAGTATAGAAGTGGTTCAAGAAACGTCATCAAAGTTCGATCAGATCAAAGCAAGAATGAAAGCCGCTCAAGACAGACAAAAGTCTTATGCGGATAAGCGGCGACGACCAATTGAGTTTAACGTTGGCGACTATGTGATGCTTAAGGTCTCGCCTTGGAAAGGAATTATCCGTTTTAGAAAGAGAGGGAAGCTAAGTCCGAGGTACATTGGACCATTTAAAATTTTGTATCGTGTGGGGGAAGTAGCTTATAAGCTGGATTTACCCGATGAGTTAGAAGGAATTCATTCAACCTTCCATGTTTCTCATCTGAGGAAGTGTCTAGCTGATGACACGTCTCACGTGCCATTAATGGACATCGAGGTTGATGAACAATTGAACTACATCGAGCAACCGATAAAGATCGTTGATCGCAAGGAGAAGCAGCTTCGTCACAAGATTATACCCTTGGTAAAAGTGATATGGAAACACCGCAAGGGATCAGATGCTACTTGGGAAGTCGAGGATGAGATGCGCAAGTTTTACCCTAGTTTGTTTATGTAATAGTTAGGTTTCGGGGACGAAACCTCTTTAAGGGGGGAAAACTTGTAACATCCTAAAATTTTTATAATGTTAAATAAAAGAAAGTTATGTTTAGTGATTTCACGTTTTAGTTATTTAATGTCGAGTAAGGAACGGGTCATGGGCTTAGATTACGTAAGATGGGTTAAATGAGAATGGGCCTTGGGCCCGTGGGCTTGAGAGATATAAATACCCATCCCAAGCCCAAGATATCATTTTATTTCCATCTTTCTCTTTTACACACTCTAAAACACACACATAACCGACCGAGATCCGAAGTCGAGACCCGAGATTGTGCTGGTAGATCTGAGTTGGAAAGGTAAGAACTAATCCCGCAAAGCTAATATTACTGAAAATGGTTAGGATTTGACGGGTTAATCGGACCCGAAACACAACTGCCCAAATCGGACCCCTAAAACGTCGATTTTAGGCCGATTTGATGGTTGGGATTTGTAGGCGCCGATCATACGATTCCGTGGGTACCAAAATCGAGTTATTTGGCTAAGAAACGAAGGAGTTATGGGCAAACAGATCTGCAGCGCGACAACTTCGCCTTCATCTGGGCAACTTCGCCTTCAAGCGATGAACTTCGCCTGCAAGCTAAGTTCGCCTGATGAACTTCGCCTGCAAGCCAAGTTCG
Organism: Bidens hawaiensis; assembly: GCF_021521415.1. Classification (NCBI taxonomy): domain Eukaryota; kingdom Viridiplantae; phylum Streptophyta; class Magnoliopsida; order Asterales; family Asteraceae; genus Bidens; species Bidens hawaiensis. The sequence continues at coordinate 11,517 of NW_027504274.1, read as the reverse complement.
CCTGATAAGTTCGCCTGCAGCCAAGTTCGCCTGATGGCAACTTCGCCTAAATGGTAACTTCGCCTAAAAGCCAAGTTCGCCTGAGGTTTAACTTCGCCTAAAAGCCAAGTTCGCCTGAGGTTTAACTTCGCCTAAAAGCCAAGTTCGCCTAAGGTTTAACTTCGCCTAAAAGCCAAGTTCGCCTAAGGTTTAACTTCGCCTGAAGCCAAGTTCGCCTAAGGTTTAACTTCGCCTGAAGCCAAGTTCGCCTAAGGTTTAACTTCGCCTAAAGTGAAGTTCGCTTAGAAAATAAATTAAAAACCTAATGGAAAATGTGTTAAGGCAGTTATCGAAAATAAAATTTTTCCAAGCTGACCTGGCAGCTTAACCCCAGCCAGGGGCTCTGCCCCTTGGACCCCGCTAGGGGCTGCCGCCCCTAGAACCCCGCTGCCAGGGGCGCTGCCCCCGGACCCCCGTTCGTTGTGGGTCATATATAGATAGAAATACAAAACGAGAAGTAGTAGTTAATTGATATGTGTAAATATTATACAGTTAGCCGAGCCCAGTTAAAGAAAGGAATTACGATCAACGGCGAGCGTAACAGGATCCAGGTGAGTTTCTAGCCCCATTCCTTGTTATGTTCTCGGGGCTGTGTGCATACTTGATGTGTTGTTAATACATTTATCCTAAGTGATAAGTGTATGCCATATGTGATATATGTGATAGGTATGAATGATTGCTTGATGGTACGTGAACGATCTTCGGATATTGCACGTACTGTCAGGTTGTAACGTTATAAATATGGTAAGTATGATATGTATGAATGATTGCTTGATGGTACGTGAACGATCTTCGGATATTGCACGTACTGTCTGGTTGTAACGTTATAAATATGGTAAGTATGATATGTATGAATGATTGCTTGATGGTACGTGAACGATCTTCGGATATTGCACGTACTGTCAGGTTGTAACGTTATAAATATGGCAAGTATGATATGTATGTTTATGTGTATGAACGTAATAAAGTTAATAAAAGAAGGAAATAACGGTTGTATGGTTGTATGGTTACGAAAAGGGTACCGAGCCCTAATAATACTCGAGGTATGATGTATGGTTGTATGGTAACGAAGAGGGAATCGAACCCTACTAATATTCGAAAACAAGGGACCAGACCCTAATAATATCTGTGATGTTAGGGACCAGACCCTAATAATATCTGTGATGTTAGGGACCAGACCCTCATAATATCTGTGATGTTAGGGACCAGACCCTTATAATATCTGTGATGTTAGGGACCAGACCCTTATAATATCTGTGATGTTAGGGACCAGACCCTTATAATATCTGTGATGTTAGGGACCAGACCCTTATAATATCTGTGAGGTTATAGGGCGAAAGGCTCTTTAAAACGTATGATTATGAATGTAAAGAAAGTATGTAAGTAAGAATGAAGGCATGAGTACTTATGTGTGTATGAAAGAAAGTTATGAGGTTAAGTACGTATGTATGTAATATGGTATTGTATGGTATTGTATGATTAACTAGAACTCACTCAGCGTAGCTGACTTTTAGTATGCACGCAGGTGAGTAGGTTGAGACAGCTGGCTTGAGTGGAGGACACATGGCAGAAGACTAAAGCCTGGCATCTGAAGATCTGATATGTTTATTAAGTTATGTTTTGATTTTGGAAGACAAGAGGAATGTTTTAAGACATGATTATGAATCGATATGTAATGTTTTATGAAAGTTTTATATTCCGCGTAAAGTTTTTAATTAACTCTGATATTTAGAACTGTGTTTATGAGTAAATCCAACACGAAAGTAGGGTTACCGGTAACGGGGCCTTACAGGTTACTTTACTTCCAAGGTACTGGGGTCCATTCCCTGCGGGTGCTAGGTATGTGAAGGGTTTTGCCTTAACACTGTACCCGCACCTGTCTTATAGTTACTTGGTTGCCAAGGTATTCTTGGCTTCAATTCCCTGCGGGTGCTAGGTATGTGAAGGGTTTTGCCTTAACACTGTACCCGCACCCGGCTTATGGTTACTTGGTTGCCAAGGTATTCTTGGCTTTCAATTCCCTGCGGGTGCTAGGTATGTGAAGGGTTTTGCCTTAACACTGTACCCGCATCCGTCTTACGGTTACTTGTTTGCCAAGGTAAGGGGTGTTTTCCCGCTTACTTTTGAATCTTTTTTGAATTTTGAATTTCGAAATTCGAAGAGTTGGTGGAAAGATAGGAACAGTCCAAACATCTGAAACGTCGTGCGACGGTTTCTTCTGACTGTGTCAGGACGTGCAGGAAGTTATGGTGACGTGACAGTACATGGTCATTCCAGACGCTTTTTCAGGCGCGTGGGCGCGATTTTTCGGGCGCGTGGCCGCGAAATTAATGGTACGCGTCCTGTCAACAGCTGTTGCCAGCCTGCTTTTTGCCACGTGTCATAGTTTCATTGCACCTTCGATTTCTCTCTCCTCCGCATTAAATTCATCGCATTAATTGCGATTAGTATATAAAGGGGGGAGAGGGCTCTTTGCAATCCACACCTTCACCCTTCTCTTCTTCTTCTTAGCGATTTCCGGCAAATACTCCCCTTTTCAGGCAAGCATTTTCCCGAAATCGCTTTCTTTCTGCAAAATGTCTTCTCGTGATCTTGAGTCTTCGGCCGATGACAAGAGTACTGCTGGTGAGTGCCAGTGTGCTCTGCCCGGCGATCAGTACCGGTATGTTGTTAGGAAGTTCATGCTCGATCCTTTCGAGCCTGAGTTTCCTGAACCCCATCAGACCGTGTACGATGCCCCCAGAGGCAAGATCGGGGTTTATGCAGCATTCTTTGTCTATGGGAATCTTAGGTTCCCATTGACAAAGTTTGTTTACCGTGTCCTTGAGAGGCATGGTGTTCATCTGACCGAGTTGCACCCCATGGCGATCGCCAAGATTCGCCATTTCGAGTGGGTGTGCCGGATTCTGGGCATTGAGCCCTATGTGGACCGCCTGATGACCTTCTATACTTGGAGGTGCATCCAGGGGTGGTACACCCTGACAACCCGGATCAAGGGTTTGAAGATTTGCGCGACCGAGCGCAGTCTCCGAACGTGGAAGCGGGAGTTCTTCTACATTTCTGCCCGCGCCATCCCCATTGCCATGAAGTTTAAAAATGGCCAAGCAATTCTGAGCCACCACGCCACCAACTACCAGGAGGCGGAATGGTTTGCGAAGATATCCCGGGTCCAATCTCCGGTTTACCGGTTTGCGGAGTCCGGGATGGTGATGCTGGGGATGAGCCGGGTATGGAAGGAGGCGTCTCAGGTTCCCATCCTTCTCGAATACGGTTTGAACTCTACTCCTTATGGTATGTCTTGTCTTTCTTGCTGATATGAGTTTATCTTCTAACTGTTTCTTTTCTTTCAGAGGGGAACGATTTGGAGTCGCTCCTGTACCCGCGGGAAGCTGACGGTCCCGTGCGGGTGGGTACTCGTGCTCTTGACGAGAACGAGTTGCCCATCCTGGAGCAAACAGCGGATCGGTTTGTGGAGGTCTATCCGCTGGGCCACGAGATCCTGAGCCACCGGCGGCCAGGTAAGGCGTTATTCTCTCCTCCACCCCTCAGTGCTGTACCCGCTGCTGGAATTCCTGACATCCTGTCTTCTTCTGAGGAATCCGCAGATGGTCCTCCGTTAGTGCGGAAGAAGAGGGCTGCCGGCGGGAAAGGGAAGGAGAAGGCGGCCTCCACAGCCGATCCAGTGCTCCTATCTGACACTGAGTCAGATAGTGAAGAGGTGGCGGGGAACCTCGGTGGTGAGAAGACCACTGTTCCGGAGGCTACGACTGTTACCTCCGGAGAACCAATGACGACGACGGTGACCGGCATCAAGAGACCGGCTCCATCGGGTTCGTCCCCGCCCGTCCGTACGTTCAAGCTCAAGAAAACCCGTAAGTACAACTCTCTTAGCTTTTATCTTCGTAGTTTAATCCTTAAGTCTTTTAACACTTTTCTTCTTTACGCAGGCGTGGATGTTGGCGCATTCCAGGGTCAGGGGCCGAGTATTACCTCTCCGCCAATAACGGTAGGCTTGGTCAGCCTACCTGAGGCGTCGACCCAGGCGCCTGCGCCTGCTTCCGCTGGTTCAGTTGCTCACTCCTTTGAGCCGACTGTTCCAGCCGAGATGACGTCGCCGCCGGCTGTGAGGGCGATTTTTACAGCATCCTTCACAGAGCCGGAGGTTACTGTTGCCGCGGATTCTGCGGCAGCGACCGCGGCGGCGACCACGGCGGCTGCTACCATGCCCCCGTCATCGGCAACGACGGCCGGACAATCAGGTACGCGTGGGGCTTCTCGCATCTCTCCGCCACCTTCCCATCTGCCTGACCTCTTGGATGGATTTCCATTGGGTTCAGGTGATGGGTTCGGCGGCTATCGGCCTGTAATTGACCCTACAGGTGCGTAGGGTTCTTTTGGCCCATTTTTCTACATATTTTTTATCATCTTTTCCTAACTGCTTTTTGTTTTCTGCAGTGTCGGATTCCAATGAAGTGTATGTTCCGCGATGGAACATACGCCGAGGAACAACCCTTCGTACCCCTGTGGAGTGCGTGGAATGGGCTCGCCACGCTGCTCCCCATGGTGCGTTGGGGGAAGCCATGGCTAGCTACCAGGAGGGTAGGCTAACCAACGAGCTTCGGGTTCTCCAAGCCCGGATGCATCCGCGCGTCGAGCTGCTTTGTCGTGAAAACGACAAGTTGAAAGCAGCTCGCGCCAAGGAAGTATCTCAAGCGCGGGCTCTTCGGGAGGAGAACCAAAAGCTGTCCGCAGCTGCTGCGGAGAAGGAGAAGGCCTTCAAGGCCCTCGAGGTTGAGGTTCAAGCGCGACTCGAGGCCCGCTCCAAGGCTGCCCAAGCTGTTAACGAACAGCTTCGGCTGGCTAAGGAGACTGCGAGGAACGCAACCGAGAGGGCCACCAAGGCTGAAGCCGTTGCTGAGCCTTTACGCGTGGAGAATGAGAAGCTCAAGGCCAAATTAGAGGCTCTCCAACGTGCTCATGATGCCTTGGCGATGGAAGATGCCAAGAAGCTCCAGGAGATCTTGGACCAGAGGGGCGTGCTTGACCATACCGAGCGGAAGCTTAAGGGCGTCGAAGAGGCTGCCGCAAAGGAAGTTCTACTTGCCAACCTTAACAAAAGCGAAGCCGAACGCGCCTGCACCCAAGCTCAAGCCGCCCTTCAAGAAGCTCTGGTTGCCAAGGAATGGCTTCTTCGAGAAGCGTTGTCTCAGGTAAGTCTATCTTCATGTCTTCACGCTTTTCTTTGTAAATAGGGTGTTGACACTTGTATATTTTCTTATGTAGGTTGTGCATCGGGTCTTCTCAGAGACATCTTACGACGATGCAATGAGCGCAGCCCTCAACGCTTCTCACGAGGATGGGGAACGGTTCGGCTTCCTGCTTGGTCTAGGGTTTGTTGAGAAAGGCGTCCCGCCATCCAACTTCCCTTTGTACAATGTAGATACTGAAGCCATATATGACCAAGCAGTAAATTAATACGCCGCCTTCCCGCATCCGGTGGTGGAGAAGGTGAATGAAATTGCTGCTGCTGATGATGGGCTGCCTATCCTTAAGGCTTTCCTTGAACAGCCACGCTCTACTGACGGCGCTGGTCCAAGTGGAAGTGGCCCTGAAGCCTGATCCTGAAGATCCCTTCCCGCTGCTAGGATAGATTTAGTTTGTATAGATTTACTTTCTTGTAGGCGGGTAGTTACCCGGCCATTCTTGTAACGAATATTTATGAAATGTAAATCTTTGTGCGGCTAAGACCGCTTGATTCATTGGATTCCTTGCTTTATAAACGTTATATGACTTACATACTTTAGTTTAAATTTGCAATTTTCCAAGTGTTTAGAATAAGTTAACCTTTGAACGTGGTAGATATGTGTGAAGTTTTGCTTCCTCTTCCGTGATTGTGCGGGTAGGACCGTTACTTGCACGTAGTAAGATGGCTAAACTTTACCATCTGACCTGCGTGTAGGTTTTCCTCATCTTTGAGGATAAGTTAACCTTTGAACGTGGTAGATAATAGGTGTGAAGTTTTGCTTCCTCTTTCGTGATTGTGCGGGTATGACCGTCACTTGCACTTAGTAGGATGGCTAAACTTTACCCATATCTGACCTGCGTGTAGGTTTTCCTTATCTTTTTTTTTTTTTTTTTTTTTTTTTTTTTTAGGATAACCTTTGAACGTGGTAGATGATAGGTTGAAGTTTTGCTTCCTTGTTCGTGATTGTGCGGGTAAGACCGTCACTTGCACTTACAAGGATGGCTAAACTTTACTTACATCATACCTGCGTGTAGGTTTCCCTCATTGTGTTTATGCGGGTTTTGCCGCCTTCCACACGTAACGACTTACTTCTTCCCGTTTATGCGGTGAATACCGGCACCAGTGGGAAGTTCATAAGTATAAAGGTAAACACATTATGAAAGGAGAATCATTTCCATTAGAAGTGGCTCTAGGCCTTTTCTTTACAAGTTTTGGAATTGATCTACATATAACATTTGCGTAATTGAGCTCCATTCCATGTTCATGGGATGGGAGTGCCATCGAGCCTTTCGAGCCGGTATGCGCCCTTTCCCAGGACTTCTTTGATAATGTATGGCCCTTCCCAGACCGGGGCCAGCTTTCCCGGGCGCTCTTGGTTTGAAGCCTCGTTGTTACGCAGTATGTAGTCTCCTATATTGAAGTTGCAGAGTTTTACCCGCGTGTTGTAGTACTTTTGCATTTGTCGTTTGTAGTTCTCTTCACGCACTTAATGAAGAAACACTAAGTGACCCGGTGCAGATTATAGATAATCTGGGGGTTAAGTAATGTTTCCCACGAGAATGAGGTCCAACAGAGACGGTTGTTCTTCAGGGGACCTGCAAAACAAACACCGTAAGCTCGTCACTGAGAAGGGGGGGGGTTCCTCCTTGTGACCACCCTCCGGCGTGAGAATCAGACTAGATTGCTCTGAATATAAGTGTATATTAAGAGATTGCTAGATAACAGGATAGCAGATGATCTTACCATTCCAAGATGTTGGAGTATTTATAGCCGAAGGTAGGTTTCCTAGAAGGTACAGCCGGCTGAATAGTATTCCTGTTCTACCAACAGTGGACTATGCACAGGCCATACTGGTTGGTGGATAGGTTACGGCCAACAGTAACAAAGTCGGCTGCACTATTCCACCAACTGTAGATTATGCACGTCCCACCTACTGTGGATTATACGCAGGCCATGCTGGTTGGTGAATAGGTTACGGCCAATAGTAACACTATTCTACCAACTGTAGGCTGCGCACGCCCCTCCGTAAGAGTTGGTGAGTAGGCAGCGGCTAATAGTGACAAACAGTACTAGAGGGTGCTCCTCCTCGTACTGTTGTCGGTGAGCTGTCACCCTATGATTGGCTCATGGGCTGTTCTGGTCAGATTGTCTGTCCTATCCATACCTTGGTAGGTATAGTACAAAAGATCTTTCAGAATCATACGGACTGGCTCATTTTGGCGGGATTGTTCCCGCCTTGCTCATTCCTTCATGTGACTACTGAAGTAGCTATTGTCTTGTGCGTGTAGCCCTGCTGTCTGCGGGTAGCCTTCCCTGATGGCTTGTATCCGCAACTGCGGGAACAGGCGGGGTACTTCACCATTGGGAGGCTTTCCCTGCGTGTACAGCTTGCGTACTGCGCGTAAGGTTCTCTGAGCATGGTGGGTCCTGCGGGAGCAGATGGCCTTTGCGCAGACGTCCCTGTTCAAGGTGAGTCTTGCGGGACCAACTGGGCTCTGCTGGGACCTACCTCTTCAACAGGTTATTATTCAATCTTGGTTTACATCGGACGGTTAGGATCGAAACTTAATCTATGGTAACTATATATATAATGTAAACTTATAATTATTTTTTTAACAGTACTTATAATTCTTAAATCAATCAAATAAATCAAAGTTAAAAAGAATTATTTGAATGAGTGTGTTGGTTTTTTTTTTTTAGCAACCAACACTCATAATCATATAATAGTTACCTGCAAAATTCCTTATTTTAGAACTCGAATACATGGCCTCCTTATAAAATAATAAACCTTTAGAAAAAACACTAATGACCACATCACCAAAGTGGTAAATAAGAAAAAAAAAAAAGAACAAAAAACATTGTTTGTTGTTTGTAAAGCTAAGCAATGATGTCAACAAAGATGTGGCCCTCCATTTCCCAACTGTACACAATCATGTATTCATGTTGTACATCATGTGTTGTTGGACACAAATATCTTACTTTGATTGTGTGTTTTCCATCACTAGTTCACCGGACAATAAACTACACACATTGTACGTATTAATTTTATATAAAAATATGTGTTTAAAACGTAAATCAACAATAACATTATTGGTTATAGAGCCATTATTTTTTTGATGTTAATATTCCAAATACTTATGGTGAATCAAGAACATTATTCATATATTACACATAAAAGACAAGAATTGGAAGCTACATAACACTAAATACATTCTCTAGTGTCATTTGAATACAATACCTAACTAATTGAGTCCGAGCCTAAACATGATTTTTTGTGATATGGCGAGGTACAAGATGGATATAAAAATTAAACATCATATTCAACCTATGTCTTCACACACAAAGTTTTAGGAATATAAAAGAAACTGATATTTTGTTTTATTTTTCTTGGTTCTATTTTCAGTGTAATTTATGTTGTTGGTTAGTATTTGGTTAGCTTAGAAGTTAGGAGTTAAAATTTAATTTCTAATAAAATCATTCTATAAGAAACATTCCGCGATTCCATTTATAAAATTCTAATGAATAAACATTCGCTATTAAATATGTAGGGTCAAGTTAAAATAAGAAGTATAGTTTTTGTAAGAATGATAAAAAATAATTTAGGCCATTGATTTTAGATTTTTATGGTTAAGATTAGTTTGAGGTAAAATCATGTGTAAAATAAAGGTAAGAGTAGAAAAGAAATAACACACATTTGTTAAATTCTCCACATACAAGACACATATCAATACTCCCATCATTTTAAAACGTCCGTAACTTTTTCATACGGCATTTTTTTTCATAAAGAAAATCACCATAAAAACGAGTGTTTTTCTATCTTTAAAAAGAGTACCATATTGCTATAAAAACTATGAAAAAAATTAGTAGGTTTTTTATACGTTGTGTTATAAGTTATAAGCATTGTGTTTTTTCTTCACTTTTATACAAATTGTGTTTTTACCATAGTGTTTTTAACAAATGTGTTATTTCTTTGTGTTTTTGAGTTATTTCATTGTATTTAGCAAAATTATGTTTTAACATAGTGTTTTTTTCTATTGTGTTTTTAACATTGTATTTGATTTGCAAATGTGTTATTTTTATTGTGTTTTTGAGTCATTTCATTGTGTTTACCAAATTATGTTTTAACATAGTATATTTTTGTTCATTGTGTTTTTAAGAAATGTGTTATCTCATTGTGTTTTATCATAGAGTTTGTATATTGTGTTTTAAAATAGTTTTTTATTGTGTCTTAAAATCACAAACTTGTCTCAATATCAGCTGTGACCATATTCATTGTCTTTTTCAAGATAAACAAAGGCCATGTATCATGTCAACCTATATTGTGTTTTAAAGCCACCATCACTAATCACAACTAATATCTGCTTACGGCAAATGAAACACCGTCGCAACCTATCAACCTTGGCGCTACCGCACCATTGCCACAACCACAACCACTCTCCTTGAGAATCCCTAATTTGCAGCAACCATCGATTCCGGTAACCACCACCAACGACCGCCGTTAGTCTTTTTGCCGGATAAATGTGGAAACCATCGGATAAACAATTTATGTTGGGATATGATGAGGAACGCAGGCGGCTGCTAGGGTTCTGGTGACGGCAGATCTGGGTGACGAAGGTTGCAGGTGGTGGCGGAGGTGGGTGACATAAACTCCAGCATAACCGTGTCGTACCTCTTGCTTCGTTTGAATTCCCAAAATGATGATTTGGAAGAATTAGGTTGATTGCTGTCAGTTAACGGTGGTGGCGTATGGTGCACCGGCGGTGCTTGTGGTGGTGGCGGAGGTTGTTTGATTTATGCCGGAGAGTGGTTGGATACCTGGAAGAAGATGGAGAGATATTTTGAGAGAGCTGGGTTTTTTCAATAATTTGTAAAAAGAATAAAATGTCATCCTTCCTGGTCTTTCTATAAAACTAATACTTTTTATTTAAACCCAACTCTAAATATGTATTTAAAGTTTAAATTTTCTATATCATCAAATAATGATCTTTTACCATTTGTCACATAGTGCTAAATTTAGAGTTAATCACACAATATCAATCAAATCAAATCAATCGATCGATACGAACACATGAAGGCAATAATCGGAAAATCAACACCACAAATGAAATCTATAATATTATAATCATAAATACAAGAACAAAGAATAAATTCACAATAAAAATGTAGAACAACATAAAAAGAAATCAAAAGATTAACTTAAAATAAGAGGCCCAACGAAATAGCGACAACGGAAGCCACGGCGGTAGGAACAAAGACACCGGCGGCGGAGGCGGGGCCGGGTGCGGCGGCCGGAGCTTCTTGAGCTGCCACATTAGTGACGGCAAACAACATAACAACCACGGCGGCAAAGAGCTTCATCTTCATTGATTGCATTTGGTATAATAATATTATTATTATTATTATTAATGGAAAAGCAAAGAAGGTGAAGTGAGTTTGTGAATGTGGGTGTTGGGGAAAGGGGTTAAATAATATAGGGGTGAGTAGAGTCTATAGGAAGGGGCTGACCGAACTGCCCGTTGACAGCTTGTTTAGCCAATAAAATGTTTATTGACTTGCTTTTCTTGTTTTTTTTTTGTTATAAACCCGTTAAATATTGGAATTGTTTTAAGTATTTTATTTTATTTATTTATTTTTTTTTTGAAACGGCTAAGACGTTCTATGTTGTTTGCCTAATAGTGATATGGAGTGTTTGGAGGTCAAGAAATTCGGTGATCTTGAAAGGAAAACGGTTTCGATGAATGAGGTTATTGGACGAGGTTAAAGTATTAAGTTTTTTGTGAGTAAGGAGTAGATCAAGAAATACAAGCTTGACGTGGAAAGAGAGTGTGCTTTTGATTTTGAGTTGGGATAGGGGTGTAAGAGCATTCCCAGCCCATTTTCTAGAGTTGTCAAGCCCATATAATTTAGGGTAAATTTTGAAAAAATCATTAAAATCACATCTTCAATCTATTTCCTATTATATGAATGAGTTATATGACAACTAAAGTAAAAATCTAAATACAGTCTCACTTTTAATCCATACCAATATATCAACTATCTTCCAATAACCATATATATAACAAGAAAAAAGAGAACAAAAATAATATAAAAATTATGTATATAAATATTCCATATAATGTGGACGATTTTTGAAAAATAATAGATAAATTTATAAAATGATGTTTTTTAACTAAATTATAGGAAAAATATATATGGAAACGCTCTAATAGGTGCTTTTACGCGTTTTATTAATT
>NW_027504273.1:0-25652 GCF_021521415.1 Bidens hawaiensis | reverse complement strand
GTGTACGATTGTTGTGAATAAATAAATTTAGATATTGACACTTATTATTATTATTATTATTATTATTATTATGATTGCCGTCTTTGAGCTATGGTACAAATTATGTCGCGTTTTGGCATGTTCCACCGTAGGTTGGGGTGTGACAGTGATGTCACGCTTAAAGAAGATAGAGTGTTTGGGTGGTCATCCTACACAGAGAAAATGAAAATTGGTAACGGGCCGAGTGGGTTGAATTTCAAATTTGTTTGGGTGATACGATTAAACAAAGTCTCGGTGCAAACCGCAACTGTTGTAACTGAATCAGAATCAATTTCCTCACCCACCTAAGTGAACGAAGAAGCTGATCATACTGAGCCTGATCCAAGCAATGCTGTAACATCTCGGATTTTTCGTATTTGGATTCGTTTATGTTTAACCTGACTCGGGAATATAATTCAGATCTTTCGTATTAATAAAATATTGTGTTTATTAGAATTTAACCTTGTCGAACTTAATTTATATCCACATAACTTTCAAACTCGTCAAACAACTCTTAAAAACCCTTTAAATTGCTTAAAACGGCTAAAAATCACATTTATAGAAGTATAAGGACTATTTTTGCCAAAAATCAAGAAAATTAAGCCCCAAGATACGTCATATGATGTTATAATGTGTCCAAATTCATGCTCCTATTATTATAAATGAAATCCCTAGGTTATATACCCGATTTTGTCATTGATTATATCGTATCCTAGTCGAGCTCGTTTACCAAATAAATGAATTTTGACTTTTATTATTATAACCAACCTATCAAGAAACCCTAAATACATCTGCAAACTTCAGCCTCCAACACCAATTTCGTGACTCGGTGCTTCCGTTGATAATTTATTTCAAGTTCTTTATCTTTCGGTTTGAGTTTGGTGCTTTAAGAACCTTTGACTCGTGTTTTCTCACTGTTCCATAACCTTTCCGGGTAAGTTGGATTAATGAAAAACTTTGGTTTTAATCTAACTAACAAAATCCCTCAGTCAATTTTATTGAGTGATGGAGTTTTGTTGGTTAATTTGATTCCGACACGTTTAAGGGCATAAAAGTCAATTTTAATGGTTTTTTTTCAATTACTATACCTTTTTTATCGGAATTAGTTTCGGGCCAGTAGACTTTTATGTTTATTTTGATATTTTAGTGTATTGGTCAGAACCCAACTCCCGATTTGAAGTTCGGATTTTGAATAGTACCAACTCGCTTAAACATTAAATATTTCATATCTTGAGTTTTATACATCCGTTTAATCTGATTCCAGTGACTATGTTCTCATTTTTAATTAATTTACCGCATCAAAGTTTTAGGTTAGTTCATATTGGATCAGTTAGCGCGTTAAAGGCTTAGGACTCATTTGTTATTCTTAGTTTATTGTTTAGCTCACCAATCATTAGGGTGAGTAATTAATCTCCTATTTTACTGATATTAAAACCATTTTGGAAATTTTATGCATACCTATGTTGTATTTATTTATTTCATTTAAACTAGAAAATTATGACTTGTTGTGCAAAAAAATTAAATGCTAATTGTTTACTTGCTTACTTGTTTATTTTATCGCATTCGAAGATGGACATCAGAAGTCTAGCATTAAAGTATGATCATACTCCGTCTTAGTAGTCAAAGGCCGATTCGCTAAGCAATGGCTAACTGACACCATTATTTGTATTTATTTTGTCAGTAGCCAAAGCCTAATTCGCTAGGCAATGCTCAACTGACACCAATTAATTGCTCATTGTTTAATTTTAGATACTCAATTATTGGATTGCTTAATCTTTTTATATTATATATATATATATATATCTTATTACGAGAAGTGCGAGAAATAAATCCAACCAATCACATTTTTTCTTTTATTTTATTATTTATTTAATGACAAGGGTGTTATAGTAAAATGAACATTTTTTCATATTTGATAGGTCATAATGTATGGAGAAGTTACAAGTAATTCGTGTTTTTTTATTTTATCATATTCAATATTGTTGTTTATCAATATTATTTTTTTAATTCTCGTAATTTAATATTCATACCTTTATCCAGATAGTTGTTCTTAAATTCAAATAGCACTGATGTATTTACACGCTACATACATAAGCATAAATTACACATACGAAACTGGAAATACCACCTACATAGTACGTATATGAGCATACACAGTACATGAATGAACCTGCATACGTTAAAAATTACACATACGCCATTCGAAATACCACCTATAGATTACATATATGAGCCTACAAAATAATGAACCTACATAGTACCTAAATGAATCTACACATGATAAAAATTACACATACACAATTCGAAATACTAGATACATAATACATATACGAATTTACATAGTACATAAATGAACCTACACATAATAAAAAATACCATACATAATTCAAAATACCATATACACAGTACATATACAAACCTACACAATACATAAATGAACCTACACAATACAAAATAAACTTTTTTTTATTGTATTAAACTGTATATAATAAATAACGAATAATGATAATAACTTGTGCTTGTAAAAGTTTCACATACACAATCGTGTACCACCTAAATAGTACATATATAAACCCTATACGGGACAAAATAATTTTTTTTATTTTTTTACATATAATAAATAACAAATCATGTTAATAGCCTACAATTTTAAAATTTTCACATACGCATTCGTGATCCCACCTACATGATACATGAATATGCATGTGTATGCAATACATAATTAAATTTGTGTAGGCATTATATAATAGTTAATGCATTTGAAGAAATATGATTGAAGATATTATAGTATTTAATTAAAGTTATATTTGTTTAACAGTAGTTTAATTAATAACATCAATTAAAAAATTCATAGGTAACTTTCAAATAGTTAGTAATGATAATAAATAAATGCTATTAATTGCTTAAGTTTCGCTTTGAAAAATCTACAAAACAAATACTAAACTACCCTTCTTTATTAAAATATTGATAGATTAATATCTTAATAATTACAAGTTTGCCATAACTTTTCTAACCCATTGATAATCAATGGTCCAGATTGATTTCTCACACTTCTCGCTGTAACTTGACTTCTCGCATGATCCATCCCCTATATATATATATAGTGTCGAAACCGGTGATTACTTACTCAACCATGTGTTGAAAAACATATATATTTTGTACGCATATTGCAAGTTATCATTTGGTGTGAAGCAAATGTGAAGATCATTTAGAAAAAACCTTAGGCTATTAAATCAAAAGACAAAGTGTTTTGGATTATTTAATTTTGAATTATTGTTTTGGATATTTTGTTCTTGTTATGAAACATTGTGTATTTGGTTGAAATTAAATAAATAAATTGGATATTATCATAATAAATTACATGATAGTGTCTTGTGAGCTGTAAACCAACGATTCGCGCCCCGGCGTTTCCGCCATAGGTTGGGGTGTGACCGACGCACAACCTGATTTGCGACGGTCTACACGTTAGTCACACCCACCAACGTATCTTGATGATTATGTTATGTTGCATAAACTTGAAAAACAACAGTTAGAAGACGAATCGACTTACTATCTTGAAGCTAAAGGTATGAAAACTGGGAGATAGCGATGCGATCGGAGCTCAAATCTATCGAGAAAAATAACACTTGGACATTTGTAACATTCGTTACTTTTCAAACCCGAAAACCTGATCTATTTCAAATTTTTTATTTTGTTTATAAATAAATAAGTGTGTGTGTGTGTGTGTGTGTGTAATATTAATAATAATAATAATAATAATAATAATAATAATAATAATAATAATAATATTCTCAAGTTTCGTTTCATGTAACATTCGTTAATGTTTATTGAATTTGCATTTGTATTCGTTAAACCGACCCGGTTTGACATTTCAATGTATTTTTGTTCATCGTTTATTGTTAACATTATATTTCTGAGGATTTACGGTTATCGTTTGTCGTATTTAATACATTTCATCAATTAACAGAAGGTTTAACGTTTTAAGGTTCAACAATTTGTAAATTGTTCGGGTAAAATATGCAAATATCCAAGACGTATAACTTTCATTTCAAATATTAATATTATTCCAAAGTCAAAGGTTCATATTGTAATTATATTTTCAATCTTTGATTTAAAAGAAATTCAAACTAGAAGGACTAAACTTGCAAGTTACATTTAAATTATAATATTATAATAAAATAACAAACCAGCCCCCCCCCCCTGCTTCCCCTATCCGCGTTTTTCCGGCGGCCGTCCGGCGACGCTGTTCTTTCTCCGGCAATAGCAAAACGCATTTTTTTAAACCAATTTAATGATAGTAATATCTTTCTCCATTAATGACTAAGCTAAATCAACCATAATAACATACAATAACAACATATTAAGGCCGAATTAAACCACCCCCAACGGCCAGATTTCATTAAACGTAATAACACGCAATCAAGCTCCAACGGTCCACTTTAGACTATAAAATGGATCATAATTCATCATCTAAACTCGCTCACACCCTCAATTCCCACTGATAATCGCTTTGTAATCGCTAATCATCCATCCAGAATTTGTTTTCCGGCCAACCGCCGTTCACCATCTTCTTATCACTTTAAAAGGTAATACATATATGCTTTACGATTGTTTCTAGCCAAATAACAAAACCCCTAATATCAATTGATCGAACATGGAACTAAAATGGCAGATTAAGAATCTAGGGTTTTATGTTAAGAAGATGATCTTGAAGTTTAGTATATAATAAACTATTCCTATATTATTAACAAACGACACATAGACCAGTTGGTTAGTGCATGATAGTATAGGACGTAAGACCCGGGTTCGAACCCAGGTCAGCACCTTATATAAAGTTATTTTTTAAATCATATTTATATAATAAACCAATTAAATTGTTAAAAATTATTATAAATCAAATAAAATTATTTTAAAATGAATAAATTAGTTATAAAGTAAATTTTTACCTTTTCCCATCTAAAAACTAATTTTCATATCCGTCAAGTTTTCAAAACCCGTCAAATTTCGTTTAAACTCTTAAAACATTTATATATTTATTTATTTTTCGTTAACACTTTCGTTTTCAAAATAAAATATACCGTTAACACCAAAATTTTGTAAACATTATAATATTAGTATTAATCTTGTAATTAAGATAATATTAAAATATTAATAAATCGTTAACCCGTTAATATAAATTTGTTCACTTTTGGTCGTTAAGCTTTAAATCATTTCTTTTAAGTCGATAACTTGTATTTCGTCAACCATAACCCATTAACTTTAAAATTTGCTAGTTTATATTTGGTTGACCGATTGTTAGTATATAACCTGTTAACCTTAACCCGTTAAAATTATAATTTGCTAACCTTAAATTCGTTAACTATAGAATTCATAATAATCCCATAACATAGTTATAATTATTCGAGGTAAAATCCCTATTTAAAATCCGTACAATGTAATATCATAACTCTCATATTAGTGTTAAAATTATAACATTAAAATAATATAAACTGTAAGACCCCGAATCTCAGGAATCCAACAGTTGGTCATCATATCCAAAAAATTTTCAAAAATTTAAAGCCAAACAAATTCATCTTATTAAAATCGTTTCAGAGTAATAAATAGCGGAATAAGGAATATCAAAATTCCCAAAACTGGGAAAATGTGATTTTAAACCCAAAGCAATTCATTTTATTTTAAAACCTGTTCAAAGTATATAATCAGCGGAAAATCACAAGTACTAAAACAAGTTCCACAAAGCGGGGAAGGATGCCCAAAACAAACTTTAGATATATCTAGTAATAGTTAAAAAAAAAGAAACAGTGTTCAATATTGAAATCCCCGACTAGATATGCCTTCAACCATCCAATTAGTCTCGAGCACATCCAAGCGGTAAGCATTCTCCTCTAAACCTGAAACTCACACTAACAAACACACAAAGTCAGCTTGAGCTGAGTGAGTTCAAGTTTTAATAATCGACATTTAAATAAATCATTCCAAGAGTTTAAATATAAAAAAAACGGGATCTGGACAGTTAGGCCATAATAAACAATAAGAAGTAATACTTATATATCTATATAATTATATCCCTATGCTTAACATCCAAGTAATAACATCAGGGTCGAGCACACGTACAACCCAAACATGTAATATCCAAATAATAACATTAGGGTCGAGCACACGTACAACCCAAACACGTAACATCCAAGTAATAACATCAAGGTCGAGCACACGTACAACCCAAACACGTAACATTCCATCCGATGGTGATCATGCCACACGAGCCTCCCCCCTTACGGGCTTTCTAGGGCCCGCCACAGGATTTTAGAACCTGAGTAGTATAGTTTGGCCCTGCCAAGATCACCATCCATCCGCATGCAAACACAAAGTATGCATACGCAAACATTCTTAGTCAATAACGACTAGTTAACATCGCCAATTATTGGCCATAAAGTAACGCATGTATAAACATGCATGTACACACACACACACACACACACATATATATATATATAATACATATATATCATTCCAAAATATATCATAATGAAAGTAAGTAAGCCTATGGTCATAAAGTAACACATGCGTATACATACATAAATATCATCTCAAGACATGCTATGATACAAGTAAGCCTATAACCTTGAGCCTTGGCCATAAGTAATATATATATAACCTTAAGGAATATATGACCATAAACGAGTCTCCAATATCCTAAGGCATAGAATATAATTCGCACATATTTTCATGAACCCACAAACACAAGTAAGGCCATGTAATACCATCCAATTAGTTTAAACGAGTAAAATCGGGTAAATTTGTAATATGGTGTGTATGCGAGCCCAAAACGTGTAAAATGTAAAAAGGGGCATCATGAACTCACCTGACACGAGGCACCAAGTCACCACGAGCTAGAGGGCCCCTTAGTAATTCCACAACTCACACGCCTCTCGGATTACTTCTGTCACACCCCGTTAAGCGATTTGCAGAAGCGTAAAACGGAAATGTAACAAACACCTCCGGTATCAGCCACATTGTTTATAAATAATAATACAAACTAGTTTGCAATATTTTACATCGATCTAACTTTGATTACAACTAGGTGATACAAACTAAATACAACCCGTTAAGAGGCTTTACTTCTTAATAGCACATTTGCATCAATTCACCCAGCATTGATCGCAAGTCAAACACGTAGCACATTGACTTTCTAATCCAATCCAGTACCTGAAAAACATGTTAAAACGGGTCAACTACAAGTAGTTGGTGAGTTTCACGAGTTTCAATAAATCAGTTGTGCGTACAACAATCATAGTTTGTAAATACGCAAGTATGTAAGTATGTACGTTCACAAGTACGTTTGTTGGTATGTTTATGATGTAATTATGCTAAGCTACAGTGAAGCCTTGACTGTCTGTGCTGCGTGCATCCATTTCCCACGCTCAATCAACCACCGTGGCCCTCTTTCCGCCCACAACATGCCCCGGTAGCTATGTCTAACACTACATAGCCTATTTGTATAAGTGTGGTCATGTGCAAACGGCGCTATGTGACACGGAAACCAGGCCGATTCCGTTTGGGTTTGTCAAACTAATAGTACTATTCACAAGCCACCGGCTCAAAGTTAATCACTGTGTTCGTGGGGACTTTCGTGTGTTAGCACTTAGATAATTCCCATCATCAAACATTTCATAGTATATAGATATGTATCAACATGTTTTTCACCCCAAAATTTCATAAAACAGTTTAGAAGTGGGGTCACGAAACTCATCGTTTAATAGGGATTCAGTACAGCGTCAGCTTGTAGTTCGTTTGGTTCGTATCACTAACCCCTATAATCAATATTATAATAATATTAATATTTTAATATTATTATAATCATTATACTAGACTGGGCTGTATAACTAATTTGGGTATAGCTGGTATGCCCAGAAAGTGTCAATAGGCTTAGATTGTGATGTTGTTCAATGTCGAATACTTAAAACCGAACTTGGCTCAGTTTCCCCGTTTTCCCAGCTCGGCCAAGTTGTTCGTTTATGCGTTCAGAAAACAGTTATGGGGATGTAAGCTTGGGTAAATGTGTTGGTCGGTAAAATGATTAAGTTATAAAGAAAGATCACATATTGGGGTTCTGTATTCGTCACGAGGCTCGTTTCCATTTATTCAGTTTGATTTGGAGGAAATGCGCATAATTGATCCAAATTGTCCGGATTTCCCATAAAAAGTTTGTTTTTACTTAATTAATCCAAAACTATGAATCTTGGTCCCTTTTGATGTTCTGATATTCCGACGGGTTCGTTAATTACGAACTCGTCGGTTTATGTTAAAATCGAATTTGTTTAATATTCAAATTATCATAATTAATTATCTGTTAATCATTAAATTATGAAAAATTAGCCACTCATCAATTAAAATATGTAGATTTTTATAAAAATATTTTGGAATTATTTACTGTTTTAATAATTTACAAAAATTCATTTTATCTGCTATATTTAGCCCGAAAATGATCCGTTTATACCAAACGATTTCCGTAAAATCCACCAAAATTTCTGAGTGACAAATATATATTCCAAAACAATCTGGAAAAATTCTAAACTCTAACAATCTTGCGAAATATCCTTTTCGAGCGAAAAAATGACTATGAAAATTCAAATTAACGCAAATGCATAAAACATACTTAGGGTCTTCCAAATGACCCCAAATTTCATATGTTATCATAATATACCATTCTGAGTTCCTCACAAAATTTCATAATTTTTCAAGCATTTTAACTATTTTTCCCAAATAAAAGTCCCAATTCGATAATAAATTCGCCAAATATTCTCGGATGGTCGAAAAATTACCAAATTTGAACAGGGACTCAATGATATGGTCCCTTATGTCCCTGTAAAATTTTATAACTTTAAAATATAGACATCACAATCGAATCCTAAACAGCCCGTAATCGAGTGTTTCGGTATTACCTTAGCGGTTTCGGTTCATTTTCGCCTTTCTAATCAAGTTTTCGGGTTCTTGTGCTCCTATGCAAGCTAGATACAGGTCCTATATCATAAACCAAGCAAGTTTCATCAACATGACAGCCTCTTAAGTTAGGGTTTCGGCTAGGATATAAAACCGAACTTTTGAACCGTAAAAATGCCGTTTAAACCCTCTAATCCGTGTTTATGGCCAAAAAAGAGTATGATTCTGATTCCTAACCATGTTTATGATTAAATCATACTTTTGGACCATTTTTAGAATTTTTACATGGTTAAGAATGATTTTTGATAATCAAACTATGTTTATATGAAATTAAACATGTTTAATCCATGAATTAATGATTAAAATAAGAAAATTACCTTATGTTTTCTTGAAGGCTGATGAAGAACAGAGGAAATATGTCCAGAATTTACCAACATGTGATTTTAAAATATCTTGATAAAATATATAAACAATAGAAGGCTTAAGGTGGGGGAAAACCCCTTCTTGCGTACGGAAGCATAAATGGGTCCATTTTGGGCCCATTTTAACCCATTATTCTGGATCCATCAGCCTAAAATTGAAAAACCAATTCCAAATTTATATCGGGTTCGGTTTTTGACGCGAAAAATATATCGGGTGCGTCAAAACAGTGCGAAAATGAGTGTTTTTCGGCTAGTTTTGTGTAAATTTATAAAAACATATTATACGCTTGTAAAATTCAAAAATATTTTCATGGATCGCTTAAAAATTTTCAAATAAGTGTTTGGTAAGTCTTTTTCGGCTTAACAGATGATACAATGCTTGGTTTGTAACTATCTTTCGCGTTTAAATCTATAGCGGGTAGTTAAACGAGCATGTTTTCGCTTAACTTGTTTGCCATCGAACTAAGGCCATAATATTAATATATTAGCTTATATTAATCGTATATCACTTATAGATGGGCCCTCGGGATATCTGGGTCGTAACCAGACCCGTTCGGTTAATCATTCGTTCATCGTGTAATAAGCGTTTAATCATTAAATCGGTAACTGTATATTAGGGTGTACCTGGTTTTGCCTCAATTGTCGCATTGTACCTCGTTAAGAAATTTCATCCCGAAATTCAATATGCCAATTATATGTTCCTTACGGACCAAAAGGAATATTTGTTTTCGTTTTCAAATATATTTGGTTCCCTGCTGTGGATTTTACCGAACTTTGATTAATGAAATTTTTGACGAGTCGTAATTGTTTGAATTTCCCGTCCATTATTCATACGGGTTCTTTACCAAGTTTAGTTATAAGTAAGTTTTCAAGTGGTATTATCTCCGCCTTGTCAATAAGGCACTTGTTTGTTTCGGTATAGAGGAAATTATTAGTAGGACTAAAATTCGACACTAAACATGGTTTTAGTCGATTTGCTATCGGATTACATTTCAAGATAACCTCTTACGGTTCCGTATATATTGATGTTAACTTATTGATTTCCTCAAATAACAACTTTCAAAGGTTAACAAGTTATCATATATTCGGTATCGTTCTTTTGTCAGTCTTAGACTGCTTTCAGTTCGTCTTCGAATCTTACGAGCTTTATTTGTGTTTTACATTTTGAGTGTTTCCATCCTTCAGTCTAGTAAAGTATCGATTCATATTTTTGCTCGTCTCATACCAGTTATAGTGCAGTTCGTATAATATTATGATAGCTATTAGTATTCGAGGATTAGACCAGTGGAAATGCTGGTCTTAAATTTCTCTAAGGTTTGGTAATCCTTTCAATGTTTGTATAGTTTGTTCAAATCGATCGTTTGTTTGGGAACAACTGGTTGTGGTTAAACCGATTCGGTTTAATAAGTTTGTCAGAACATAAGAGGCGAAATAACTATCTCAGTCCGAAGTAATCGAAATAGACATACCATGTCGAGGTATGATTTTGTTGACATTATTGTAGGCGTGTGTCTTTCAGTCGTGTAGTTGTTATGGGTCGGGAGAGAGTATGCAAATTAAGTTAGCGGTCAATTATTACCAGGACTATACTGCATTCTAGAGATGATTTATGAAAGGGTGTTACGAGGCTCATAGTGATATGTTCCCACTTCCACTGGGTGTTTCCGGTTGTTGTAACATTACTGAGGGTTCTTGATACTCTGTTTATATTTTAAACCGAGTCAGGCATTTACCGACACGTGTAGTTACACCTTTCTTCATACCGGGCCACCAGTAACACTCATTTAAATCTTAGTACTCCTTATTGGTTTCTGAATGATTGGAATCAAGCCCCGTAAGTTACCAAATTTTGAATTCTAGACTCAGATTGTTTGAGGTACAGAATTTCATCGGTTTTCCTTCTCAAAGTTCTTCTCGTCTCCGTCCAAGATTTAGTTTGCTAAATATTATGCTTTAAGGGCTTTCATTTAGGCGATATGAATATATTCGATAAGGTTTGTCTAAACAATCGTTTCAAATATTCGTACTATCCAATGTTTAATTTTAACCTTCATCTTAAGGCATCGGTTTTTTTTTTTTTTTTTTTTTTTTTTTTTACAATTGTTCCATACTCCGAGTCAAGGAAAGTGTAGTTTTCTCGTGTGTTTTTGATTGTTAGGAAGTGTATGTTATAACCTTGCTTTTCTGCATTAGGACGCATTATAGGGGTTTGACTAAGTTCCTATTTCCGCAATTGAAACACCATTCCTTGTCCTTCTTCACAATCATAAACTCAGTTCCTTTTCAGTTAAGAGAGTTAAAGGTTGGGTTATGCTGGAAAATTTTCAACAAGGCGTCGGCAATACCTAGCAAATCCCAAAATTTGGTGAATTTCTTTTGGTGGCTCCGGTGTTTATCAGTTTTACTCTAGTATATGAATATTCCGTGTTAACTAATAACGTGTCCTAAGAATCGTAATCCTTGTGGTCGAAATTCACACCTGAACAATTTGGTATCCAATTCTTTTTCTTTTTATCTTAGCATTTCCAAGATTGCTCGTACATGTTGCTCGCGTTCCACGGTTTTCGAATAGATCAAAATGTCATTGTTAAATACTATAACAAATTTATCGAGGTACGACGTACAAGCTCGATTCTTGAGATTCATGAAGACTGTGGGTGCATTAGTCAGCCCGAAAGGCATAACTAAGGGTTCATAGTGGTCATACCGAGTTCAGGACGTCCCTTTAGAATATCTTCCTCCTGGATTTAATTGTGATGAAAGAATACATGTGTAAATTCTGGCTAATATGTTTCCATTTCGTTTAATATAGATACCGATAGAAGACTTATTCTCCATCAACGTCGCATCCCTGGAAAATATACCGATTAGTAAACTAAAAGATCCCTATACTATAGAACTCGCTATCGGTAAACCTATAACTGTTAACCAAATACTCCGAAATTGTCCTATTATTCTAAGCAACCAACTGATTCTTAATAATATTTTTCCGATAGAGATGAAGAGTTTTGATGTAATTGAGTATGGGCTGGTAAGTTAAATACAAGGCAGAAATCTTATGTAATGACTAAATAGTTAAAATTCTCACCCAGATGATGAAGTGATTATGGTGCCAGGAGAAGAATTTGGTTCAATACTACCTCTCGTGTCTCATCTCAAAGTATTAAAGCGATTACACCGGGAGTATATGGCATTTATGGAAAATGTAACCATATAAACCCCAATGAAACATATAGGATATATCCTCGAAATACTCAAATACTTCAACATCCTTACGGATGAACTACCTAAAATCCCACTATCCAACAAATTGAACTCCGAACGGACCTAACCATAGGGGCAACTCCTATTACAAGGCACCTTATCGTCTGACATTCTCCGAAATGTAAGAACTAATCACACATCTACAAGAATTATTAGATAAGGACTTCATGGAACCTAGCTATCCTCATTGGAAAGCACCAGTGTTATTAATAAAGAAAAAGAATGGAGGCTTAGGATATGTGTTGATTACTGGAGAACTAAGCAAAAAAATAAAATCACTATCAAAAACTAACATCCCTTCTCATGATTCGACAAGTTGATCGATCAACTCCAAGGAGCAAATTACTTTTCCAAAATCAATTTTGATCTAATTACCAGCAAATTATATACAATAGTTACTGACGATACCGAAGGGACTCGTTTATCCTACGAGGCGTTCTAATATGTTTTGAGTTACCTAAGCCTCATCCTTATCAATTTCAATTATGATAGCTCTCGGGGCCTTATATTTACCAAAACCACCCTTAGATAATCCCGGAAATAAAGAATTCCCAAATTACCCCAGGAAGTGCTAGGTGAGACGAATATGCGCGTTTATGAGTTGTTTAGGCACTTAAAATCCAACTCAGCCCCGTGTGGACCAAATTTGATAAAATCACAGCCTACTAGCCCGCACGACACTATACGAGTTGGTTGGGTCGGTAACTCGCAAGCACAACGCACCAACTATCAAATACACGCGAAGTGCGTTGTACCGACCCGTTTGAGTGACCGACGACCAATTCAGGCCCATTAACATAACAATTTAGTTTTTCACAGCCCGTATAACATACCAAGGCTACACAATTTGAATTGGTTGTTAATCCTCTCAAACAACGCGCTAGACACAACAATTAGCAAACTAGACAACCAAAACCTAGTTTTTCAATCTATCGACAATTGATCAATCAAACGAGCTTCATAGCCCATGATACTAAATACAACACATACGGCATACCTAGGAAGATGACGGAGCAAAACCTCACTTCAAACAGCCCCGACAAGAACACAATTGGATAGCCACCGGTTAAGCCTAAAACGAACTTATCGATCAATAACGAGTATAACATGCAGATTTTAGCACGCGAAGATGCATTTTATTACATAGGAAAACCATGTAAATAAATTATAAAATTTTTACCAGAGTTTAAAAAATGTCTTAGGCTTTTAAAAATATTTTTTTATATTTTTCCAATGCATAAAAAAATCATAAAAATTCTTCCAACACAGAAAGGTACGTGCAGCTATTTCAGCGCGCAACAAAAGTGTTTTATTTGTTTAAAAATCATTACCAAACCAAATTAAGCAATTCCAATTGGTTTGTAATCTTAACTCAAAATGTGAACTTTTAGAAGTGTAATCAACCAATTTGGACTTGTCAAAAAAAGAGTTATGATGTCGGGAAGACAGACCAGAATCTGTCACCCCACATCAGCTTTGACACCCGTTTGTATAAAATCATAAAAACCATTCAAATCTCGTCCAAAAATTACAAATTATACCTTTCTGGAAACCAGAATCAGAGTATAACATCATAGAAAAAAGAATCGATCAAAAACAACAAATTTTCATCGAGTTACAGACCGAACAATAAATAAGTACGAATCTGTCAGAAACTGTTATACTCAAAACTCAAACCCTAACATGTTTATGACATCTCTAGGGCTCTAAATCATCAATTAACATCATAATTATCAAAATTATAAAATTTTGGACATTTAGGGTTTATCAAGAACTTATCAAAACATAAAATTGATACATAAAACTTACCGATTAACGTTAGGAATCCTGATAATCAATCGATAACACCACCAATTGTAAGAATTAAGGTTGGATGATTGGAGAAGTGAGAAAAAAAGAACGTTTGGGGCTGCTCATACCACTGATCGCAGGCAAGGGGGGAGGGTTTTAGGTTTTATGTTTTTTCTATTATAAAAATCTTACACTCTAGCCCCCGAACTTTGCAAATTGAGATGTCTTGTGTCAACAGTTGAACAACAAGGCTTATAGGAACGACCAGGAGATCCTTTAGGATGCCGGAATGAGTCTCGGTTAAAATGCAAGCTTTTTTAAGCATAAATCCTTTTAACGAAAATCTACGGGCGTTACATAAACGGTTAGGAATACCGTTAAAACTTAAAATAATATTAATGCTTTAAGATATGAAAATACATATTAAAATAGCGCAACATATCTAAAACCGAAGTTAACTAAATCTTGATAGCTAGTCTTGATTTTCTTTGCATTTTTATTTATAGTTCGTGAGGTTCAACCGTTTCGACTTCTTTGACGCGCTTTCGGCTGTTCTTTTATTTACTCTTCATATCAAAGGTGAGTTTCTCACACCACATTTTTAACGCTTTTATACATTTTGGGGTAGCACATATATCCTATCTATTCAATGGTTTATCGAGTCATTTACAAACTGAGATTCATATCGTGGACTTATGTGTTTACTTGATTATTTGCTCAGAATTACTTGCTCATGGTTTGTAAGGCCCCGTGTCTGGTAGCCTTACATTCAGTGTTGGATTTACTCATAAACGTAGTTTGCCATAGCGGAAGTCTATACAAAACGCAGTGGAAATTTAAACTTTTACAAAATACTTCTAACTCTAACTAGATCTTCAATATGGATAGCCTCGTAAGCGCCTCGAGCTTGCCACGTCATCACAATACCTGCATGCATACTAAAAGTCAGCTACACGCTGAGTGAGTTATAATGCCTCTCTACTTTTCAGAACATACGCTTTGTAAATACATCACATCTTTCATACATTTAACCATAACGTTTATAATCTTTGTTTACTTTCTCTATGTCTGTCTATCAATCATTTCATAACTATATTCCTATGCGCTTGATCATAACTGAGCCTCCTACTATTACTTATAACCGAGCCTTCCTTGCTCGTAACCAAGCCTCCTATCCTTGCTCGTAACCGAGCCTCCTATCCTTGCTCATAAATGAGCCTCCTATCCTTGCTCATAACCGAGCCTTCCTTGTTCATAACCAAGCCTCCTATCCTTGCTTATAACTGAGCTTTCCTTGCTCGTAACCGAGCCTCCTATCCTTGCTCATAACCGACCCTTCTATCCTTGCTCATAACCAAGCCTCCTATCCTTGCTCATAACCGAGCCTTCTTTGCTCGTAACCGAGCCATATAAAGTTAGAAGGATTTTCCATCCTAACTTATTGTGCATGCATGAAGCCCGAAAGCTCTACACATTCATGCGCATGAACGTATACACATTCTTCTATACACAACATTCATACTCGTTTATATTCCTATAACATTCTACGCAAGCATTAGTAGGGTTTGTTCCCTAACTCTTTCTATTCTATCAACTATCAATCAAATATTCAAATATATATTAATAAATTAATATATAGACATGTTCTTACAAGATATATGTCATTAACTAAAGTTACATATATCTATTCTTTCACATACGAGTATGCATACAACCCCAAAAACATTTAAAGGAAAAGGGGGCTAGAACTCACCCAGGTCCTGTTTCCTTTGGAATTGATTCTAACACCTTTCTCTTGCTGGGCACGGCTAATTGTTTAACAGGTATAGGTGTTAATCATTACTCTTCTGCCTAAGTCTTATCACCTTAGTTAGAAACTAAGCTAACTTTGCCTATGGTGCTACTATTTCAGTCGCATCGCATATACGAACCAATTGCATCGCATGGCAAAACCATTCGCATGGAACCATTCGCATGGAATCCATTCGCATCGCATGCAAACAATTCGTATCACATGCGAATGCCAACCATTCACATCGCATGCAAACCATTCGCATCGCATGTAGACAATTCACATCAAATGCGAATGCCAACCATTCGCATCGCATGCAACAATTCACATCGCATGCAAACTATTCGCATCACATGCCAACCATTCGCATGGTTCAAACCATTCGCATCGCATGGCTGTGCGATACGATTCTATTTCATGCGATTAGAACTGCCTTTTCTTCATTTTACCATTCCTTTAGTTATTTTGCCTTTTTAACCATTCTTTATGCCCCGTTTTACTATTCCAATGACGGCCTTAACAACCTTACCTTCTCATTTTTACACGGTCCGAACGCCACCCGTTCGCCCTGATTCATTCCAAACAGCATGTTTAATACCAAGTTTATGTCTTTCTCACTTGTTTCAACTTGATTTACTTTCCTTTCAAACTTCATGCAAAACCGATTTCGTTTACCCGTCCTTTTAACAAACCAAAAGCTACTCGTTTTATCCGAACCTAACAAACATACCCATTTACTCTCAAGTTCAATACCTTTTCAATAATCATGACCCGATCTGTCATCCTACCAAGTTTCATGGAAATCCGTACAGGAAAATTAAGCATTTTTAATAAAAACATACCCGTGAGGTTTATGCTCGAAATCACTCGAATAGCCTAAAACCATATCAAACGAACTCGGAATTGAGTGATTCAAGTGGCCACGTGACCGGGTGCCGAGCTCTACCAACGCCGCCTACTGCCGCCGCCGGAATCCGCCGCCACCATCACCGGAAAACCCAAACAGTCGCCAGAAATCTTCATTTTCCACTGTTACGGTTTTGTTGATAAAAACTGGGCTTCCTGACCTCTGATCAAACATCCGTCTAGTGGAAATCTTCATTTATATTCTTTGAACACTCAGTTAAAATTTGAGACCGATCCGACGGTTAGATCTCCAAGAATCATCGGATCTTTTCAGGTGCCTCTCACAAAAACGGGATTTGGTAAAGGAGGTTGGAGGTGAAGATTGTTATAAAATGAGATGGTGGCTCTATTTATAGGAAGGGGTTAGTGTTCCATGTTTAAGGTTTTCATCTAATGACACTTTATCCCCTTATACTTTAAGTAAGTACACTTATCTTTTATAATTCATTTAAACTCGATTCTTTTAAATAGCTCATGAAACTTGGGATGTTACATGGTTGCCTCAATAAGCATGATCATACGCCCCCGCCCCCCCTGCACTGAGGACCATTTTATTATGAGTGGAAAAGGGACCCCCGATCCGAGTACGTTGGTTGTTATTGACTGGAAAGGACATTGCATGCGCTTTAGTTACAATTGTTTATGGAATTGCATGGTTTTTACGTACTTATATAAAACTTGTGTGAACTCACCAACTATTCAATTAGTTGACCGTATTTTATATATATGCTGCAGGTACCGTTATAGAAGATGAAGCTCGATGAAGACACTAGACTTAGGTTATTTAAATGGACAAAATGTTTAATTGCATTTATATTTTCCTTGTGTTTCTTGTTGCAAACTTGTGTACTTGACTTGTAAATTAATTAACGATAATATTGTCACTTAATACTGTCACATGTGTTTTGAACAATCTATACATCACACTCGGGCGTTTCCACTTAAGCTGGGGTGTTACAACATTAACCACTTTACCGGAAGGGCATAAAGCTATAGGGCTTAAGTGGGGTGTATAAAGTGAAACGAGATGTATAAGGAAACCTTATTAAGCACAAGGCAAGATTAGTGGCGAAAGGGTAGATAAAACAATATGGTGTTGATTTCAGTGAAGTGTTTGCTCCCGCTAACCATATGCCTTATCTTAGCATTAGCTGCAAATCAAGGTTGGAAAGTTTACCATATCAACGTTAAGTCTGCGTATTTAAACAGTGATTTAAAGGAAACCATCTATGTGAAGCAACCGGAAGGATTTGAGATTCTCGGAAAGGAGAACATCGTGCAAAAATTAAGCAAAGCCTTGTACGGTCCTCGTCAAGCACCCCAGCATGGAATGAGAAACTCGATGAAATGTTAAAAGAGCTCGATTACATTCTGCAAGAGAACAAGCTATACAAAAAAAGGATGCACCAGATGGTTTGGTTGTGGTAGGTGTGTATGTTGATGATCTCATAATTACAGGATCAATTCTCTTAGAAATTGATAAATTCAAGAAACAGATGATGAGCAAGTTTGACATACAAGACCTTGAGCTTCTCTCATTTACTTGGGGATTGAGGTGCTTCTCCATGAAGGTGGTATAACCCTATGACAAATAGCATATGCAAAAAAGATGTTGAAAAGTGTAGGTTTACTGGAGTGTAATCCAAGTCGCTATCCAATGGAACCAAGGCTTAATGTAACTAAAGATGAAGGTGGAAAGCCGGTGGATGCAACAAAATTCAGAAGCTTAATTGGGAGTCTTAGATACCTTGTACATACTCGATCGGACCTTAGTTATTCGGTTCGGGTTACAAGTCATTTTATGTAAGAACCAAAAGAAAGTCATATGAAAATTTTAAAAAATATACTTCGTTATGTGAAAGGGACATTAAACTACGGGTTAAAGTATGATCGAGGTGGAAACGAGAACCTTGTTGGATATAGTAACAATAGTCACTTTGTTGATCAAATTGACGGGAAAAGCACCATAGGAATGGCTTTCTACCTAGGAAATTCGCTAATCTCATGGAATTCTCAAAAATAAAAAACGTTTGCCTGATCATCTTGTGAATCAGAGTTCATGGCAGCAGTAGCCTCCGCATGCCAAGGTCTATGGCTTAGAGGATTATTAAGTGAAATAACATGTTTAGAAGAAAACACTTTCTTGTTACATGTTGACAATTGTCGCTATAGCTCTTATGAAGAACTCGGTCTTCCATGGAAGGAGTAAACACATAAATACTCGTTTCCACTATATACGAGAATGCGTTGAGAAAGGTGAAGTTCATGTCAAGCATATTAGCGACGAGTTACAAAAAGCGGACTTGCTGACAAAAGCGTTGCCAAGAGTCAAATTTGAAGAGATGGGGACCCTACTTAGATTGGTGGACCCGGGAGACACAAACAAAGATTAAGGGGGTGATTGAAAGAATTAATCTTTATTTTGGGTGGTTGAAGAGGCATTATTGGTTCACTCTTTGGTTTCCTTCTTAAATAAGTTATTTCAGTTTCTCATTTATGTTAAGACCTTTTGTTTTCTGTTATCATCACTACCAGTGTGACTCATGTATGATGAAGTTTATCACTTCAATAAAAGATAAGCATTTTGCTGTTATCTTGTTCTTTATCCGTGTGCCAGTTACCATTCAAGTTTAGTTAGGGAAGATAATAGCTATGGAAGCCATGTTATAGACCCAGAAGTTCAATTGGTGGTATTGTGCCAAATATACCTGGTTATAGGTTCATTGGTTAGAAATTATGAACAACGGAGTAAACTGGCCTAAATACAATAAAAAAGCTGGGGTTCTGAGCCTAGCTCGAGTTGTTTAAGAAGCTCGCGGCTCGTGGCTCGCTCGATAAAAGCTCGAATAAAATTAGCTAAAAAACTTGATTTGAAACAACTTGAATTGAGTTGGCTCATTTTTGTAACTGAGCCAAAATCAACCATGTCTCGGCTCGTTGCCTCGATCTTAGGCTCGTTTAACTTCAAAATCGAGCTCAAGCCTAACTGAGTTGCCTCATTTAATTTCGAGATCGAGCTCGAAACCACCCTGGCCCGACTCGTGAACAACCCTAAACGCATATTGAATTAATTTTCAACATTTTTTTAACAACAAAGATTACTCCTAATCTATTACACCAATAAATCAAAAAACTACACCATTGTCTATGTTTAAACTCTAAGTGCGCATTCGTTTCACGGAATTTTTTTTAAAGGATTTGGAATTGGAATTGGAATGTTTGAGAATCCATATTATGTGTTTGGTTGGTTAATATGTATTGGAATGAGAATCTTCTTCATTCTCGGGTTTTTTATTTTTTTTTATTATTTTTTTTAAGAACGAGGGCAAAGGCGGAAACGTTTTAGTTCTTTTACATTTTTCGTTTTTGATTTATATTTTGAGTTATGATTTTTTTATTAGTTTTTTTGAATTTTTTGGAAGGGTTTTTATTAACAATAAAATCCCCTCCAAAAAAAATTCAAAAAAATTAATAAAAAAATCATAACTCAAAATATAAATCAAAAACGAAAAATGAAAAAAAAATTAAAACGTTTCCGCCTTTGCCCCCGTTCTTCAAAAAAAAAAAAACCTTCGACCCGAAACCCGTTCTGACCCGTTCTGACCTTGACCCATTCCGACCCGGACCCGTTCTGACCCGAACCTTTTGACCTTAACCCATTCCGACCGAACCAAAACAACTCTTTTTTAGTTGACCCATTCCGACCCTAACCCGTTCTGACCCATGACCAGTTTCGACCCAACCCAACCCAACCCATTTGCCACCCTAGTACTTATTAGGGTTAATAAAACAATCATTTATTTTTCATAACAATCCTTATAAAATATGTGGGATTTTAAAATTCCATGAAATGAGGGATTTGATGGGATTTAGTTTCCATTCCCATTCTTTCATTTAATGAAACGAACATATCAATTCATGAGATTTAAAATCCCATTCCTTAAAATTTCTTTCAAATCCTTGAAAACGAATCGGACCTAGAAGACAAGCGCTTCTACCAAGTAGGCTAGCCACACAACCCACTCAATTTTCAATCCTTTTTAAAGAAGATATAATTTCTCTTAAAACCTTTTATATTTTTATTTTAAAATACTAACTACTATCAAAATGTAAACATAAACAAATTCAATCTGGTCCTTGAAGAAAACAAACAAAAAAAATATCCAATTAAACACTAATCAGACCCGAGATGTGTATACGCATCAGTTTAATTAGACATATCTTTAATCATAATACATGGAGCATGACATAAGCTGATCCAATAAACATGAACACAAATGGAAGCATAAACTGAAAACTCACCTCTTTTAATCGATCATAAAATGTACAAAAACCAATCAATCATACTACCAACCTCGGAGCACCGCCACCCACCACCACCACACAATCGTCTCCTAGTATTCGCAGATCGAAACCGGTTACAATCGGCGGCGAGGGAGGCGGCAACCGGTGTCATATACCCTAAATTTGATAGCCATGACTTCCCAACACCGGAGCACCGCCACCACCACACACGATCGCTGCCTATGGTTCGTAAATCAAACCCAGTAACAATCGGCACTAATGGCGGCAGACGGTGGAAAACCAAGAGACAGGAATCAAAGATTAGGTGACAATTGATTGAGAATGAAGAAAAGTTCATGGAAAGGTGGGGCAGTCAGAAGCACCGCCCAAATCAAACAATTAGAAGCCTGCCAACATTAACGCTTTAAGGAGTTGTACCACACGCTTGAAAACTTGTCGCGTTAGTACAGTAACATTTTGTGAGTAACAGAAACTTTCAAATTAATATATATATATAATTTAGACTTAAATCTATCTATTCTAATAAAGTAAAATAAATGGGAACACTTGTCATGTTTTGGTTAATTCTCATAATTTTTTTCCCTCCAAAACTAATATACCCTAATATATGTAATAAATTAAGAATTATTCACTTTCCTTTTACACTATATTATATAATATCTCTATATTTTTATAAATATAAATATTAACATATTATTTTACTATATATTTCAAAATACTTGGTGAATTCCAAAAATTAACAACAAATCATGTTTCTCAATTGAAAAATTGTTTCGGGTTTTTTGTGAAAGTTAATTTTATTAAATGGGTCAAAAGTTGGTAAATAGATTGTTTGGTACAAATTAACGCATTTAGGTAAAAATTTGTTATGGGTCAAAAATGAAAATTTGAGTATTTTTAAAAGTTTGAGAATGCAAAATAGATTTATCGTCAAATTTGTTATGAGTTCAAAGTGTTGACTTAAAATGTCAAAAGCAGAAAGTTAGAATTTTAAACATGACTCGGGTTTCAAATTTATTTTTAAGGGCATTTTTTGAAATAATCAAAAGGTTCGGGATTTGACAAATTAACTATTTTTCCCTCAACTATCAAAATTTAAGAAAAGATGTGAACACCTTCGATATACCACCCCATGCCTATCAATACTTCTATCTTTTATCAAATTTGAAATATTTATGTCAACATTAATTTTTCCTTCAATGGTGATCAGAACGTTGTATGGAAAACATTTATGCAAAACTATGCTCAAATGAAACAAAATATTCACAAAATTGAATGGTTTAACATGTTATTTTTTATATTGTCATTATGATAAAGTCGAGAAGCCCTCTGAAACTTATCAAAATCTTTTTTATGGTAAAACATAGTTCTTGAAGAACATCCATTACTACAATTTAATATCCTACTTTTCTTTGATGGGTGGTAAATTGATAAATATATCAATAAAGATAACGGCTCTTTTGTATTTAGGCTGAGTGGTTAGAATTACTATCGTATGAGAAGTCTTATTTTCGAAATTGGTTCATAACCAGAATTCTTTCAATTATACATATATGACACCGAGAATGAATTTTTAATAGAAAGAAGCATTCTCGGGTACGATTTTGCATCGGACATTTTTTTATTAAGTTCATTTGAAAAAATCATTTTGCGATATAAATAAAATCAATTTATGTATACATTGTATATCTAGCATAGACATAATACATTTTTTTTCATATACGCCATGCAATTATTTGTTTTCCTTATTATTTTATAATTTGAAAGTAGGAAATGAATATATTCATTCAAACACACAAGCCTTCTTCTTCTTCTTCTTCTTCCCCCAAATTACCTGGTCGGTGCATTTGACCTAATCTCAAAGAGTTATGGGTGGTCGTAAGATGGAGTGGGCGGGCAAGGCGAATCACCTGGGTGGGCTACCGAGGAAGACGGTGATAATGGCGGTGGGATCATTCGCGAAGGCGGTGGCCATTCTTCTCAACTCCACTTCCGTTGACAACGCCGATACTCTCCTCACCTCGTCAGATCTCGACCAAACGGAACCCCTCTCATCACCGTTAGCAATCACATGTCCACGTCAGCCACTCACTCACTTACTTTCAATCAATTTTTTTAGGTTTACATTTCTTCCTCAATTTCAACTCAATGTTGCAGGCTGGACGATCCGGTTATGTGGGATTCAAAGGCTTTCCCACGTGTAATGCGGACCTGCAACGATGGGTACTATCCGCTGAAGACATTTGCTTTAAAAATATGGTGCTTTCATATTTTTTCAGGCTTGGTGTGGTGAGTGTTTATTTGCTACTTTTTATTTCTAGGGTTTTAGTAGCTTATTTTGATAAGATTAAACAATTAAACCTACAAATTGATGGGCTGGGTTCAAATACATAGCTTTCTAAACTAGGAAGGGTATCACGATTGATTGAACTTATACTAGCGGCATTGGAACCCCTCTACCATATTGTATTTTAGGTTTCGTTTTTCAATTCCAGCTAGTAGATTCTAAAACTTTTGTTCAGAACATTGTGCCTTTTTATTTATCATTGAACAGTCCAACACAGGGAAACTCCCTAGAACTAGATTTTTTTAATTAAGAACTTGATGCACCAATATGAATATTTAATAATAAATTTGTAGAACTATATTTTCTACATCTTTGACAATATAGAATGATAGTGACGGCACGTGATTGGCCTTGCGACTGACACATCTTATTGAATCATTTTTTGATAAGGCTAATTATTTGCCACTGGACCTGAAAGTTTGTGTCTGTTAATTTGCCTCATGTTATAGCAAGTTATATCAGTTGTGGAAATTGATTTCTCTGCTGATAGTGCTCTTTGGTAGTTTAATAGTGATCACTTATTATTATTGTTATTTCATGTGCTTTGCAGTTATATTTCAGTAGATCTGCCTGTTTTTCTTGACTGTGAATCATGCTTCACCTTTAAAACTATATAAAACTGCAGGCAAATGCATTCCAATTACTAGGGGTGGTGGAATATATCAGGAACACATGACAGAAGCTCTTGAGCTGTTAAGTAATGGTGAATGGGTATTTTATCTATATTACTGTATTTCTTTCCACAATTCTTGAGGTCGTTCTTAGATATTTACACACACACACACACACAGAGCCTTATCTACTCCAGTTTTTTTTTTTTATGATTTTACTTTACAAAAAATAATGCGCTGTACCTTTTAGGTAATTTTCCATCACCGTCTTGATTCTTTAATCTATTTGATTGGACAGCTACATACGTTTCCTCAAGGAAAAGTCTACCAAGAAGATGAACCAATAAAACGATTGAAGTGGGGAACTGCTAGTCTCATTGCCCGTGCCCCTGTAACCCCAATAGTCTTGCCAATTGTTCATCATGGTTTCCAAAAGGCAACTCTCTCTCTCTCTCTATACACACACACACACACACACACACACACATATAATATGGCAATAATATACACATTTGGTTGACGAAATAACTAGATTATAGAAGATGATATTTTATTAGCTATTACTAGGGGTGACAAAATGCGTATGTTAGGTGAGTTGTCTAATTGGCTAAAACGGTTAACTTTTTAGGAGGGATTAAAATAGGTTGGGTGGACATGCGACACTTGTTCTCTCTCTCTCTCTCTATATATATATACACACACTAGATTTTATCCCCCGTATTACGGGGGTTGTTTTACATTATTCGTTTTAATATTTATATATGTATATTTGGATTTTAATTTTATTTATTGTAAGAAAGTTAATAATTAATATACTTGAGGGTTGATGATAAAATGGTTTCACAAATAAATGACATGTTATAATCCGGTTTAAAAGCTATCTGGGTTTGGTGATACCCATTACCCGTTTATTTTCTTTATCATAAAATTGCTTCTTAATTATAAATAATATCTTTTTTTTAAATAAAATAGGATATTGATTTTTAGTATATCCCTATTTTATAGGATTTTCATATCAAGAGATTAATTTTTAATATAATGAGATGTTATAACCCGTTTAAGAGCTATCTGGGTTTGGTGAGACCTATACCCGTGAATTCAGGTCAAATACATGAGAAGCCTTTATTTACAAATAAAGTAATCTGATGGCTTGAGAGAATGGTTGTTTTACATTTTTCGTTTTTTAATATTTATTTTTTGGATTTTAATTTTCTTTATTGTAAGAAAGTTAATAATATACTTAGGTTTGATAATGA